>NC_046358.1:43733194-43860694 GCF_004027225.2 Strigops habroptila | reverse complement strand
TTTAAGGTACTGAACAGCAGCAGCACACCCCATTGACTTAACAGAGTGTTGAAAGCATTCAGCATCTTTCAGGAGTTGCTTAGCACTTCAAAGATAGGAACTTTTGTTGGTATCTCAGTTTTGTTCATTTATGCAGTTTGGTCCATTGATCTGCGTGTGGAATTTGCATTGATACTGCTTAGGCAAAACCCAGACAGGATATAGCCTTTTACATTTTTAAAATACCAAAGAGAAGCGAATCATATATTTATGCTCAATTGACAAGTCTTTACATATAGCCAGCGTCTTTGTAAAATTTATCATAGGGATTCACCCACTAGGTTTTTTTAAAGTACACTTACATTTTGTGATACTCAGTTGTGCTCAATATTTAGTTCTGTTATGTGCATTATCCTGCTGAATGATCAAATTAAATGCAAACTAGAATTTGAATGTCTGCAAACATTGGCAAGAATCTGCAGCTAATTTTAGATGGAAGATTTGCAGTGTCTGTTGTTTTTCTTGTTCATTTTAGATGGGTAAATTGTGAAAACGTTGAGGAATCTGACCTGCTTTTTTTTCCCCCCCTTTTTTGTCTAGGTTTGCAAGGCATGCCAGGGGACTACGTATCTCAGGGTGGTCCTATGGGTATGAGTATGGCACAGCCAAGTTACACTCCTCCCCAGATGACCCCACACCCTACTCAATTAAGACATGGACCCCCAATCCATTCATATTTGCCAAGTCACCCCCATCACCCAGCCATGATGATGCACGGAGGACCCCCTACCCACCCTGGAATGACCATGTCAGCACAGAGCCCCACAATGTTAAATTCTGTAGACCCCAGTGTTGGTGGACAGGTTATGGACATTCATGCCCAATAGTATAAGGGAACTCAAGGGAAAAACAAAACAAAACAAAACAAAAAAAAAAAAAGAAAAAACAAAAACAAAACAAAAACAAAAACTATTTTAAGACTTTTGAACTTTGACCAGATGTTGACACTTAATACGAAATTCCAGACAGCTGTGATTATTTTTTACTTTTTGTCATTTTTCATCAACAACAGAGGACCAACGAAACAAGAACACAAATGTGAAATCATGGGCTCACTGAAATGTATATGTCCATGTACAGATCCTCTGGAAAAAAAAAAAGACTCCAAGAGTTATAACTACTGTAGTATAAACATAGGAACTAAGTTAACTTGTACATTTCTGTTGATCACTCCGTTATGTTGCCTCAAATAGTTTTAGAAGAAAAAAAATCCTTGTTTTCCACACTATGTGTGTTGTTCCCAAAAGAATGACTGTTTTGGTTCAGCAGTGAAGTCACTATCCATGAAAGACCTGTTTTGGCCAGTGAGAAAAGAACTACCCTGGAGATGAAGATGAAAAGTCTTGCTGGGTCTCTCATCACTCAGAAGACTGTTCCAAGAAGGCCTTGCCATTCCCTCGTTTTGTTCCTTCATAAAATGTGTCCTTTAGTTTCAAACAGATCTTTATAGTTTGTGCTTCATTAAGTCTCTCCCCATTCCTCCCCAATCTATTTTTTTTTTTTTTTTTTTTTTTTTTGGACTCTTCTTCAAAGAGCTTGCAGGTGAAGATTTAAAAGACAGAACAGACAGAGCAGGAGCTTCTTCCAGTAGTTCTGAGCCTTGGCTTTGGACAAAACAAAACTAGTTGGGCAGCTTTCCTCAATGAAAGAAGTTACTAACGGTCTTTGCACCAAACCTAGGACTTTATCACGAACTCAAAGCTTGGGAAAAAAAAGCAAGAGAATACTGTAACAAACTTCGTACAGAGTTCGGTCTATTAATTGTTTCATGTTAGATATTCTATGTGTTTACCTCAATTGAAAAAAAAAAAAGAATGTTTTTGCTAGTATCAGATCTGCTGTGGAATTGGTATTGTATGTCCATGAATTCTTCCTTTCTCAGCACGTGTTCCTCACTAGAAGAAAATGCTGTTACCTTTAAGCTTTGTCAAAATTTACATTAAAATACTTGTATGAGGACTGTGACGTTATGTTTTAAAAAGAAAAAAAGGTGTTAAGTCACAAAATGCGGTAATAAATATTTCATTTTTGATTTTTTGTTAGGCTTTTGTGTTTTTAATCATGCTTAGGAGAGACCAAAGTTATTGGAAGAGATGTCTCAAATGCATTTCTTATCAGCATGGAGAAGAAAGGTTGAAAAAATCAGAAACAAGCTTGTCATCGGAATTAATAGAATAATTCAATGAAAGAACATCTGAGATTATCTATTTCTGCTGATTATTGATATTTATGCCAGACTAAACAAAATTTACAATATCATGTCACCAGCTTGTGTTTCAGAGAGCTCTCTCATATCTGTACTATCTGCTAATAACGTGGAGGCTGAGTTTGAGTTGTGAAGGCCCAGATAGCAGACCAGTAAGCCTGTGTGTGTTAAGTGTATGTGTACAGGCACCCATAACCACCACAGACCATATCTCCAGCTGTTTAGCTAGAGGTGAAGAACGGTTGCAATGCAGGAGTAGGTTCAAAAGTTTTAGGAGGAGAAACACAGCTTTGAGTTTTATGAGAGTTTTACCTGTGTGAGGATTGTGTAATCTATCTTTTGAGATGGTTATGTTGCTTTTCTTGTCTTCAGTTGTTTTCAGAAGAAGAAAAAGAGAAAGAAAAAGAAATAAATGCCATCAGCTAATGAGGGAGAATGTTTATTTGACATTTTGTATATAAATGGCTTGTGCAGAGTCATCGTGAGACTTTGGTTTTACTTAAGCAAAAGCTTGTGGCATTTTGAAGCAACTAAAGGAACGCACTAGGAAGACATCCACATGGTTAGAAATATCTGCTTTTTGCTGTCCTCAGTGGCACTGCTCTGCCAGGGGGTGCAGAATGGGGCCCGGAGAGCCGGGAAAGCTGTGGCTTTATCTCTGGGAGGAGAGGAGGGGGACAGGGCTCATAATTACTTTAACTTTCTAGGAAACAAACGTTACCGACTTCCCCATCCATCAATGTGTAACCCTTCTCCTCCTTGCTCCTCCTCATCATACCAACTGGCCAGGGTGTTACTAAAAACTTTGACAGACAACTTTTACCTTTGGAATGTGGAAACAGGCTCAGCCTCATAGTTAATGTTTAGTTTCTGAGCTGAGTAAATGGCCCCACACTGCTGGTGACAGAAGGAAGGATGCCAGTAGAACGGGCCTGAGGATTTATTTAGCAATCGGGTCCTGCTTTGTGGGCATCTTTTTCAAGCACCCGTATGAAATTTAGGTGATAATTCCCCACTTGGCTTTGATGCTCTGTCCTGGTTAAAATCACGGCGACCCCTCAGTCCCGTAAGAGCAGCACACCCCAGGTTCCCATTTCCAAATTATCTGATTATTGCGATGCGGAAAATACGAAGGCAAGATTGTTTGTGTTGGCACTTGCAAAAGGAGGCTTTTCTGTTGTTTTTTGTTTGGTTGGTTGGGGTTTTTTTTAATCAATACTTTATTTCCTTGCAGATCTTTTCTTTACAGTTTGAGGAGAAATGTCAGAAAACGTCCTTGTCCTGGTAAAAGGACAGGAAAGAATTTATCCATAGTAGAGCACTCGAGGTTTTTATAATGAACTGAAGATTTGCATTGCTGTGTTGTCTTTTATTTTCTTTCCTTTTCCCCCCTCTTTGGTCTATGCTTTCCGCGAGATGTGTTGCTGAAACCCAAGGTACAATAACGTGCAGAGATTTCTCCATCTGAGATTTACTGTTTAGTATGGAAGGTTCCGATTTTGGTATTTTTAAGAACTGCTCAGCTGTCAAAAGCAAACAAAACGGGAATAATGTTTTGACAGCGGTATAGTGTTAAAGAAAATACTCTAGTCTGAATAAAAATTGCTTATGCTGTGGGAAACGAGGGGTAACAGAAGAAACACCTTTTGTTTACACACACACATGTTTATAATCCCAAATTTCCATTTCTCCGAGCGGGTCTGGGCCGGGAGCTGTAGCCACCACAAACGAGGGATTTTTCTTCCAGATTTTGCTGCCTTTCAGGCGAAGAGAGGAGGGGAGCGCACCTCCGCCAGCGCGTCCGCCCGAGCTCTGCCCGCCGCGGCCAGCGGGCACCGCGGGGCCGAAGAGGAGATGCCGGGGAGCCGGGCGCTCCCTCTCGTTCATAGCCGCAGAGGGAACCAGGCAGAGAAGTGCCTCAGACCAGGTTTGCGAGGGCCGGGGGCCGGGGCCGGGTAGGGGAATGGTCCGCGACGGCGGCAGCATCCGGAGCCGCTCGCCCGGCCGGTGCCGCAGGCGGGTTTCGCCCATCGCGCCGGCGGCTCCCGGGGCTTCCCGAGAGGCGCGGAGGTCTCCTGGCGGTGCCTTGGCGGGGGGCAATCCGGAGCCAGCAGCCCCGCTGCCCCCCGCTGCGTGCACTGGGACGAGACCCCGTGCAGCCCGGGAAATGCCCAAGCCTTTTCCCCGCGCGCGGCGCGGCGGGACCGGGGGGGCTCCGACCCGCAGGGCCCTGGGTTCGGTCCAGGGGACGCTGGGCCAGGTTCGGAACCTGCTGACAGAGCTTCGGGGAGACAAAACCCGCTGGCGGTGCGGGAGGGAGAAGCCGGCATCGCCGGGCGGAGCGGGACGGGGCGAGGTCGGGGTGTGGGGGGGTGGGGAGACCGGGGGGCTTGTGTGTGTGGGGAAGGTTTGCAGGCAGATTTTAATATTAATAGTTTTGGTGGCGAGAAAGAGACAGACAGAGGGAGGTTGCTCCTCTGGGCAGAGTCTCTGCGACAGTGATGATGGATGACCCCGCGCAGCCAAACAACTCCTCCCCTTCGTCCCCGCACGGTGTCAAAGCTACTTTCCTTGCAGCTTTAGGAATAAAATAAATAAACACCCTCGCCCCCTTCCTCGCATCGATTTATGGATCATTATGAATCAATTACTGCTCTCAATATTTTAGAATCTGCTTACATAAAAGGGAGTCTGCGGCGGAAAAAAATCAAACCAAAACAAAAAAAACATTAATTTTTGCGTTAGTAAGAACTGCAGAATTGTCTTGTACAGTCCTGCAACTAAATAAAATGCTGCTAATAATTCGGGTTTAACCATTTCCTGAGAGCCGCCGTTCCTGGGGAGGGCGTGGATGTTGTAGATGCGCATCTCCAAGAGCGACTTTCCAGCTAGGGGGTTCCACAGTGGGTGTAAAGAGCAGTGCACCCAGGCAGTGCGCGCAACCTCAGTGCTCAACTCTCCCAGAAAAGGAAAAATAGAAAGAAGGGGAAAAAAGGAAGGAAGCCCCACAGCACCGTCCCCATCCCCCCAAACTGACTGTGGTGCCGTGGGAGGGCGCGGGGCCGGACGGTGGGGTGCGGAGCCCGGCTCGGTGGCTCCTTGCTCGGGGAATGAGGCTGCAGCAGGGACAGAAAGTGCGTGAAGTTGGATTTCTGTCGCTTTCTCAGTGTTCTCCCATTTGCAGCAGTGTTTGAGGATCTCAAGGTGTTTCTATGGCTACCTTGTGTATGTGGGAGGGTCATATGTGGGGGTGCCCGAGAGAAAAGGCAGCTCTTGGGTGATCATTTATCAATGTCACGCACATAATGATTCTCTCTGCAGCCTTCTATTGATGAGGATAATTACATTAGCTCAGAGTGACTGATCAATGAAAAACCACCAAACAAAAACTTCTTTACTCTCCTATAATACCAAAAACCGATACAGAAATAAAATAGAAAGCGAGGGTGGGATTTCCCTTTCCTTTCCCTTTAGCGATGATTTTTGTAAAGAAGAGGGGAAAGTAAGGAAATTCTATCCGATTCGGTTTGGGGTGGGTTTTTTTTTTTTTTTTTTTTAAATAAATAAATAAAAAAAAAAAGCTACCATTTTGCGAAATTGTCCCCTCCAACCTCTTGGCATTACTCCTTGCCTGGTAAACGCAAATCGTTGTTTAAAATATGAACAACCGCTTCTCCCCTGGATCCCAAATCCTTCGCTTTTATATTTGTGTTTTGTTATCAGGGGTGAGGTGTGAAGGAGGAGGGAAAAGTACGATAGTTTGGAGCTGCGAAGAGGGAAAGGGACGGCAAATAACTTTTCTTTCGCAGTTGCAACCGTCTCTGTTTGTCAGGTTTTCTTTGTTTTTATCACTTCATAAAGTGGCTCTATTAAAGATGGAATGTGGCCTCCCTGAGATAGTGCTCTGTCGGTGAAAGTTTGCAATTAAATTACGGGTTCGTTTCTTTCCAGAGTTAAAAATCAATGTTTTCTCAATTAAAGGGAATTTTAATGCTTTTACTTGGGAGTTGTTAAGGACGCCGTAAATTTTATTGCAATGCCTCTGAGCTCCGAAGCCCTGCCAGTGGACAGGTTGATATTCATGTTGTTTTGGGGGGAGCAGGCTGTTTCTGGTTTTGTTCTCGCTTTAAAGGGCCTTCTTCAGAAAACTCAATCATTTTGAACAACTGAAAGACAAACTGATGCAAGGGGGGAGGGGGGACCGGTGGAGTCAAGGCCATTCCTTCTGCCCTCCCCTCTCCGTTTCGTACTGGCGAGCAGCTCCCCTCGCTCTGGCAGATAAGCCTGCCTTAGTATGTTTCCACGGGGCGCAAGGGCGGGTTTTCAGCTGGTTTATGGAGGAAAGGAAAAAGGTTTCCGTTTAGGAGCACGTGTTTCGAAGGAGTCCCTCTCCTCCTGAGAAGGGCCGGAGCGAGGCCGAGGGCAAGGGGCTGCCCCACCTCCGCGCACCCCACGGGCTGCTCCCCGGGGGCTTCCCTTCGGCGGGCGTAGCGCTAGTAAAGGACTATGTCCGGTTCTGGTGAAGACCTTACAGTTCTGTAAGCATCTTCTTACAGAGTTAACACTGGCACTGGAAGCTGGAATAGGGCTGGCAGAGGCTCTCCCCCTTGACCCCACCCCCACCCCGGATATTTTGTCTTTACAGGCTACTGCCAAGTAAAATCCCCGTCAGGAGGCAGATCCTGAACCCATTTACACGGGGTTAATTCCTCGAGCCGCAGGAGAGCTCGTCCCCGGGCCATGAGATCAGAAATAGGCCCCTATCGCCCAGTTTTGTTCGAAGCGTGTTTAAAATTCCTTAAATTAGCTCCATGAAGGACCGGTGCAAACTCCTTTGATTAAAGCGACTGTCAGGTTCATCGAGATTAGGATAGGGAAAACGCAGAGTAGGATGTATTTATTATTTATACTGTAGTCCACTGTGAACAGTTGGAAGGGGAGGATTAGAGAGCTCGTTTGAAAGGGAGACAGAGAGAGCGAGAGAGATGTAACACGGTGGTTTGAACTAAGGTACTTCGTGTCTCCTCTCCCATGTCCCGTCCTCCCCCCGCAGCCGTCCCAGCCGCGCTCTTCCTCCCGTGCCGGCCCCAGCGTCCCGCACCGCCCCGGCAGGGACCGGCACCGGTAACCCCGTCCCTCTGATTTACACTCCAGGTTCATATGGTTCTGATGGAGTCTGGTGCCGGCACTAAACACAGCCAGTCCTTGGAAGGGGGGAGGGGGGGGGGAACACGACACAACAGAAAAAGTAAAAGAAGAGGAAGAGGGGACTTTCCACTCTCAGGCTTGTGTCTGTGTTTAGAAATGCAGGGCAAGGGAGAAAACCAAGCCATAATTTAGTTCTCACCGAGCAGGTTTACTTTAGGACCTGACTGAAATGAGGAGGACGGGGGGCAGCACAGCACTTGTGTCTGGCTGGAGCGGACGTGAGGAGCCCGGAACCCTTATTTATTTTATTTTATTTTATTTTATTTTATTTTATTTTATTTTATTTTATTTTATTTTATTTTATTTTATTTTATTTTTCTTGCGTCTGTTTCGCCAATTCGGAAACATTTTCAAATCTAAGAGCCTTGAATGGACAAATACTCGCTGTTAATATGGGACATGGACGAGTGGCAAAAAAACTGAATGGAAACTGCGCGGCAGCTTTGGGAGAAGCTAACGATGTGCTTCAGCTCTTGCCATCGCGGGGAAGGAGAGAGGGGGAACCCCCTTCTGATTAATAACTAGCAGGGTAATGTTGAGGGCTTTTTCTGCCCGATTGCCTTTTTGAATTAGAGCCGATTTCTTCACACTTCAATAGGGCCTGTCTCTTTTAAAATGACTGACAGATTTGTTTCTCCTTTTTTCTCTCCCTGAGACTTAATGATGTAAATTTTCTAATTAGTTAAATCACGTTGCTTAAAGGCCTTAATATTTACCGGGCAAGGAACGATAGCCGCGTTCTGAGCTCTCGAAATAACCAGCAAAATAACATTAGGCTTTTTCGAGGGCGGGAGGGGGGGAAGAGGGGCGGGAGGGGCGGGCTGGGGGAATATCACGTAAAACGAGGGAGAGCTGAAGTTCAGCCCGGAGCTTCTTCCCTCCTCCCCCACGCCCCCTAACCCGCTTTTATTTTTCAATCAGCTAAGATTTAATTAGGAGCCCCCAGGCCGGACGATCTGATATTTTCTCATTAGTTTCCCATCAGTAATCTTGAGTGTTAGATTGGCTTAAAGGTTGTCAACATTTGACCAATTTTATTTAAGGCAAAGAAATCGCGCCTTGTAGCTCCGGGACCCGAGATCGGGAAATAAATCCTGCCCCGATCAGCGGAACTAACACGCGAAAAAAAGATGTTGACAATTCATCCCTGTGTTTAATAAGTTGCGTAATGTGCGGGGCACGCACACGCACGGGGCGAGGCGAGGCGCGGGAACACACGTTGCAGGCCAAGGCCCGGTAACACGCACACCCGGACGGAGGGGTGTGATGCCGTGATGGTGCGCGTGTGCATGTGTGCGTGTGTACACGCGTGTATGTCCATGTGTGTGCACGCGTGTGCGTGTATGTGTGTGCGTACGCGGATCCGTGGGAGGCGCGGGCTCCCAGGCGTAACGTCGGAGCGCCCCCTGCCGGCCGCGCCCGGCGCCGCCGCCGAGCAGCGCCCCGCTTCCCTGCGCGCCCTGGGGTGCGGGGTAAAGGGTTAAATGCGCAGGCAGAGGAGAGCGCACGTTAGCGGGAAGCGCAGCCCTTCCCCGCGCCCCTTTTGCCCCGGGAGGTGGTAACACGAACTGTGCACGGGCGGTCCTCTTCCTGCAGCGAAGAGCGCGGGGCTGCGGAATAGGGGGGAGGGGGGGCGATGAGGAGGAGAAACGCGCGGTTGTAGCCCCCGCCGCTGACCTCGCGTCTCGCTTGGTAGCGCGGAGCGGGGCAAGAGCAGCCCCGCGGGCCCCACGCCAGTCCTGCGCGGACAGCGCTCGGCGGCCGCCCCCCAAACTTAGCTCCCGGCGGGGCGCACGGCCGCGGAGCAAAGCAACGGGGATGTTGGGGGGCGAAAAGGGCAATAAAGCACTGCTAAGTGAGCGTCACATGACCCCAGTAATTTATAGGTAAGCCCACGGTTTGGTGTTTGTTGAAAACGCGGCAGAAGGGTAAAACCAACCGGCTTGCTGCGATTTCACCCCCTGGCTTCCCCTCTCGGAGAGCGGGCTGTTCCGCGCCGTCCTGCGCGCACCCCGCACCGACCCCGCTCCCCGCCGGTCCCCGCTCGCCGCCAGCCTCGAAGAGGGGCCGGGGAAGAGGCCTGGCCAAGCGCGGGGCGCGGAGAGCCCGCGAGGCGTGGACCACTCCGGCCGGGCAGCGCCGGCGGTGGGCAGCGCAGGCAGAACTCCGCCAGAGCTGCCCTGAATCGCCCGCGTTTAAAGGGGCGCCCCAGCCTCCTGTACCCCGGGGCACCACGGTTACGTGTTTGTGGTTTCGAGGGATATTTTGCCCATTTAATAAAAAACAAATCCAAAAAACCCCGAACACTCAAACCCACGTCCAGTCCCGTTGGCTCCTGGCTGCGCCCAGCTGAGTCGAGCCCAAACAATGCTTTGCGGGAGATCTGGCTTGCTGGAGCGAGACAATAGTTGCTCAAATTTATTTTCTTTTTAAAAATGTGCGTGTAAGGGAAGGGGGGAGGGTGGACGAGAATATTTATCAGAATACCCGGAGATACCTTTCTTGTAACAAAGGCGAGGGGAGTCATCTCAGTTGCAAACCCATCGGGCAAAGACCAAATAACAATATTTATAGGAAGGCATTCAGAAATACAATGTGCTTAAATAACAACAACAAATGCTTCCTACAGTTGCTACAGCGCAGCCTAATAAAAAATTAGCCTTACTGACAGTCTTGTCAACATCTTAAGTAAATTATCATAGTGATGGTCTTTGAGGAAGAGAACCCGCACCCCTTGCTAAAACACCTCCTATCATTAATCTTAACCCACTTGAAGATTATGATGGAAGGAATGGGACCAGTAACCATTATCATCTCAAATTGCTGTTAAAAACTCCGCTGTTTATTTTTGCAACCAAAGCGAATGTAGCTGGGAAGCGCAGAGCGGGAGGAAAGGCAAACCCGAGAGAGGCAGAACAACCGAGGCGAATCCTGTTGCAACCTCGGTGATAAACACATGGAAAAAGCTGTTACTGCTCTGCGGATTGCTGGAATTTGGGTAGACTTTAGGAAAACAAACAAAGCGATGGCTCCGCACCAGTTTTGTAAACGCACCCGTACACTCGAGGAAAGGTAACTTCTTCAAATTAATTGTATTTTCCTGAGTATTCGGTATTTACCTTTACCTGCATAGGTCATTTGGTAAAGATCAAGACTATTAAAGACGCACTCGCACCTTTTACTGCTCGTATCTGCAAATAAATCCATTTTGACCCTTTATTGCTCGTACTTGGGTCTGCATTGCCTTTTTTTCAAGGATCGTCAGAATAAAGTCTGTAGTATAATTTTATGAGGACCCAACATGCTCAAAATACTTGCTCCGAGTGAAACCTCTTCAGGAGCGACCTGTGATTTTTATTATAGCCTCTCCTGTTAGAGTATCATCCCCGTTGGAAATGCATTTTTACAGCTGCGAAATAAAATAGCCTGGGTTTGTGTTTGTTTTTTTTGTTCTGTCCTCCTTGTAAGCTACTTCCAGGATTTGGCAGAGAAGGAAGGATCTGCTGGTTTAGGGACACCCGACCTGAAATATTATCAATGTGTCTTTACACCTTCCATGAATACACAAATCGATGGGAGCTGGGCACATGCCTGAGTGCAATCAAACGCAGCAGGTTTTTGGAGTTAGTCATTCAAAACGTAGAAGTTTACAGGAAGCCTTTACCCAGCACGATGCACACCGGCTGGTCCTCCTCTCCCTCCCCTCCCTCGAAGTCAAAAAAAAAGGGTGCCGTGAAACCAGGGCGATGCAAATCGAAACGACCCAAACGGTTGTTTTCGCCGGGCAGAGCTGCTCTCCCCGCCGCTCCCGCGGGGACCCGCTCCGGCAGCGGGGCACCCGCGGCAGAGCCGGGCGGGCTGTTCGGCCGGTCCGCGGGGGGGGCGGCGGAGGCGAACCGGGGCGGGCGCTGCGCGGGGCGCGGAGGCCGGGGCGGAGGGAGCGGAAGCCGAAGCTCCCCCGCCGCGGCCCCGCAGTGACCCCAGCCCGGGGCTGTGGAGAGGTGAGAGGTGACGCTGGGAGCCAGTGCAGACTTGGCCCTTTTAAAGCCACAGTTAATCAGTCCTTTACTAAATTAAAATATAGGAACCAGAGGGGAAGCAATTTCGTTGTAAAGAATTACCGTGCGCGCCCCCAGAACGAAAGGGTATTGCAGTGAGGACGGAGCGCTCTGCAGCGGGGAGAGCTGTCACCCAGGAGCATTCCGGATAAGATGAACTAAAAAATTATGCGCGCGCTATATGGACCTGACAGATCCGCGCGCGCGGAGGATCAGGCGCCACATGCACACACCAACGATAGAACAAATACAGTAAATAAGGGACCGAGTTGCTGAAAAACTTCAGCCCCGTAAGGGACCCAATGGGGCGGTGGCTGCGGGGAGCGGGAGCCGGGTGGTGGGGCTGCCCACCTGGCTGAGGATCCGGAATTCCATTGCAACAGGGGAAGGGATTAGAGTGGGGAAAGGTGATAAATTTACCCGACAATTCGTCTTCGATTTCAAGTTAGTCTTTAATCTCTGCAAGAAACAGGGAGCTGGCTGTGGCATAGAGGTGTGTGTACGTGTGTGTCTGTGCACCATACGCATACACTACGTATGCGTGTGTGTGTGTATGATGTAAAAGTGCGTTTAAGCCGGGCACATGAACTGGCCGACGGACAGTGGAAAATGGTGACAGTTCCATTTTTCCTCTTTAATTGGGAAATATTCCTTGATTGTCTTGGCACCCATTACTTTTTAATAACTCCATAGAATCAGGAGAAGAAGAATAAATGTCTGCTGCAAGTAATCTGCTACAAAGCAATTATTTTACTAGGTTAACGTGCAATTACAAGTGCAACACGGAAACGGCCACAAATGAGGCAAAGGGGGGGAAAAAAGACTGCTAGAAGAATGGTAATATTTGCCAGCACACATATTTCCCTAGGTCGTGGTAACAAATATCAAGCTTGGGTGACGTCGCTCGGTTACAGCTAGATTACAAAGAAACTTTCCTTTTTGGTGTGTTTCAGGCAGCAAAACACTGCTGTTAGGAGACTGCGAGCCAGTTCCCTGCATGCTGACATGATTAATTCAGGTGCGGAGATCGCAGGTCCGAGGGAGAAGGGAATGACTGATTCCGCTAGAAAGCACTTCCCTGCGGCAGCCTACGAGCAGCCACCACCCAAGGCAGGTAAGCTGCTGCCTGGAACTATTTGTAACGGAACAAAAGACGGAGCAAACATCTGACGTCAGGGAGCAGCATCCCCGGCGGGGGGCGGCGGTGTGTGCCTGTCGGGCTGCCCGCCCCTGCCCGGCCCCAGGGCCCCCCGGCAGAGCCCGGCCCGCGGCATCGCTGACCCCCGCTCCCGGCAGAGGTCGGCGGCGGCGCCGTGGAGCGGGCGGTGGTCCGGCTGGACTGGGGAGGGCTGTGGCCGCCGGGATGGCGGGGCGGTGACAAAGAGCAGGTACGGCGGCCGCTGGGAAAGGGCAGCGGCATGGTTCTTGCTGCAGCTGCTCTGCAACTCCTGCTCGTGGTCTTACAACCTGGAGATTGCCTTGTGTCCGAGGGGAGCTCGCTGTGTTTACCCGCAAGGCACCCAACGGCTTCAGGCACCCGGCCAGCGGGCATTGCTCCCACGATTTGGGCGCGGCGGCCGTGCGGTATCAGCACGTCCTTGGGCTCGGGGTGACACCCCAAGGCTCCCGCCTCGCTGCGGACCAAACTTCTGCTCTGATGTGACCGTGAATAATCACGAGAAATGCTGCTAAGAGCAGCGGTCGGGAGGAGCACTGGGCTGGCTGTACAGCCCTTGGGGGCTGAGGCGGCCGGCGCCGCTCTCGTTACCCTCCTCTGCACGGGGCGGGTAGGTGCTCGCTCCTCCGGTGCCGACAGGAAAAGCTCTGGCCCTCGCCTGCCTCTCATGACCGCCAACTTTAAAAATCCGCTAGCGGGCCACCTTTTCCCTCAGTTTGAAACGCTCATCCGTCGCCTTTCCCTCCTGCTCTCCCTCCCTCTTTCCCCCGTCTGCCCCCCCCCCGCCCCCCAGCCTTCCATGAAGCGGCGGCGGCCCCGGGCGGCCTGGCCAGGGGACGCCCCGCCGCTGACGCTGTCCCCCTCGGCTCTTCCCGACAAGGGCGCCCGCAGCTGGGCAGGGCGGGGGGAAGAAGGGGGGCGAAGGAAGAGGTATGGGGCGATCATCGAGGCGGGGACCAGTTGCAGAGTTGCTGCGAGCAGGAACCGCTGTAAACCCCCAGCGACCTGTCGGCTCCGCCGGCCCCCGCTCCCCGCCTCGCCTCCCGCCAGAGTCAACACGAAGCTGCGATCCATTTGGGCGATTTAGTTAAAATAAATAAAGCCGCGAAGATTCACTAGCGAGCGATGCATCATCGACCCGGAGGTTTATTAAGAGGCTCGTTACAGCCGTAGCTTCAGCCCCTACTCCACCGGGATGGGGATGGGCGGGGGGGCCCGCGGCAGCACCGATCTCCTCACGCCAGCCGCCCTCTTCTCGCCCCGGCCCCGACGAGCCCAGGGGAATGAGGAAGCGGCCCACCCGACGGTTGCTGCAGAGCACTGTTACTCATTTCCCTGTATGTTTGAGGGAGGGAAAGGAGGGTCGGGAGACATTGTTGTCAGTGGCGATTGTTAACCCAAATAATAATAATAAAGAAAAATCGTTACAGCTGGGTGCTGGCTGAATATGGCAATTACTATTATTGCCAATCACGATTAGAAATAATTATCCTGAAATCACGTAGGGTTCAGCTGCCAAGGTGTTTTGAATAATCGCTTCAAAATGAACAGCAAAATACTAGGTTCACACACAGGGACGACTGCAAACTTTCACTTGCAGCAGTCTGTAAAGGAGACCTTATCATGGGTTTACTTGTGAGGCTTCAATTTGTCATCGATCACAGGCCCAAGGCTGTTTTGCTCCCACGGAATCCTGCTCAGTGGCCCTCCTGGTGTAGCCATCCCACTCGCCTCCACCGAGTTCCCTAAATGCACCGGCTGGCCAAGCACGTTCTCAAGGCAGTGCTGCCCTGCACTCGGGTCCCTCCATCTCAAACAAAACCAAAGTGAGAGGATTACAAGGGGAACGTGGCCCCAGACTGAAACTCCACTTGCTGTATCTATGTTGTGCAACTCTAGACACTACTTTCATTTTAGCGGTTTGAAGTGATGCTTAACTGGGAGGAGGTCACAGGTGACTGGCAAGTTCAGCCTACTTAGCTCAATTATCCAAGTTTCATTTCCAAATTGTGATCAATTTGATCTTCCTGCCTCCCTCCAAATTATCTTAGAGGAGGAAAAAAAAAGTCAAACGAAAGCAGACAATTTAAGCCAAATCCTGTATACCATTATTTATACGCAAAATCATTTTTGTGATATATACTCCCCTTAATGCTTATGGGATGCCAGATCTTTCCAAGCGGATTTACAAACCTAGCTATCAAATTATTTCAAAGGCAGGCCTATTAGGGACAAAAATAATTATGAACTTTCAGAAGCTTTGGAAAAAAATAAGTTTCTGAATGTTGTCTCTTTAAATTTTACTTAAGTTTGTGTTTAATTTAAGCCTGGAGGCACAGTAGAGAAATATGCAGAGTCTAATAAGGAGTTTGGAAAATAATGCGGTGTAATCCAGTGCTGAGCTATTTCTCCATAAAATATGGATAAGAGATCAATTCATAAGCACATACATCTACTAGGATGGAGTTTTAACATAACATTTCACATGAGCATTCTTATATGCATTATTAAGGAGATAACAAAAATGCTTCAAATCAAGCTCTATACAGTCACATCTGGAAATGCTCTTTTCTGTCTAATTTTCTTCTTTTTTCCTCAGAAAAATGTTAGAAGAAAAACTAGTCTGTCCCCTTGTATATTAACTGTTACCATCAGCTTCTAATCAGCAACATGTATAGTTAGATTTACAGAACCCATTCCATGTTGCCCCTTTTAGAGACTAGTAAAATGAAGATAGTATCTTTATTTATAGAATCTGATGTTAAAACCAACCCCACACACAAATAGCATATACATTGCTTTATGCATATAGACAGGCATGTAGCTACATAGACACAACACACTTATACACAGAAACAAGTCATGACCATGTGTTGGAAAACATAATAAAAAATATCTGTGCATTTCACCAGAGCCTAAGTCAGACGTCATCAGATAAGAAGTCCTATCTGAGGTCTGGGGAAAGCTAGTTTAAAATCAGACTTGACTAATTTCTGAAGGTATTAGAACTACAGCAAGCTTTGCTGTATGATGTTTCATCACCATAGGTTTTAAAAGAAGCTCTTTAGGCTTTTCAGTCAATAAAGCATTATCACTGAGAAATGAAGGGTTAATACACTCCCCAGAGATTGCAAAGGGCTGATAGCAGGTTTGGGGGTTTTTTTGCTAATGTGTAATTGAATGGAATTATATTCTGAGGACAAAGATAAAATAAGTCTCTGAGATCAAGTACAACTCTTTTTTTTTTAAATAAATACTATTTTTTTTTCTTTGAGTGGAAAGGCAAGTAAAGTATTTCCCAAACAGAAACAGCAAAGATTATTTAGAAGAAAAACCATAAGTGTTTTTTTAAATACTCTGGAGTTTTCTGAACAACTCTGATGTACTCACATTCTTATCACAACTATTTTCTTTTTACTATTGTAAGTGGATATCCAAGCTAAATTGATGCTTTATGTATATCCTGTCTCAATTTGTAATACACTATTCTCTGTAAGGAGATAATTTGAAAAAAAAAAATACAAAAAAGCAGCAGCGATACCACTGACAACAATTTACTTAAATTCACAAACCTTGAAATTGATGCATCTCCTATCAATCATCGTCAGAAGCCACAGTAAAACACATCCAACATTTGTATATCAAAACTGGGACTAAAAAACCACCCCGTTTTGTTCAATTTATATGTCCTTCAACATGTTGTCATTTTATACGCTGATATTACTGGAGAATTTCTACCATGGGTTGGCTTTCTTCTGTCAAACACAGGCAAGACAGTAACCTTGCAAAATTAAAGTGCGTGCCATTATACTGCACAGATGTTTGTTCTCACTCAGTTACTGACAATGAAATACTTATTAAATAATAATAAGGAGATATTGACTTCTCTATTCTGTCGATATGAAGATCTGTTGATCTGTGGGGTTAATATTGATGAGGCAGAGTGAGGTAAATGTTTCATCAGGAGGGCAAATAAATCCCAATACTGGCATAAAAAAATAAACCCCCCAACTTTGTACGTACACAGGAACTAATCCTTTTTTTATTTATTGGGTATGTGAGCACCAGTTCAACCTATCGGCATGCACAAGCTAATGCTGAAGAAAATCCTTGACACTACTTTCAGGAAACATATTCCAAAAACGTCTATCACAGGTATTTAAAACTAAGCTCAAATGATGCCAAGCACTTAGGGCCTTTAGTCATGAAGCTTGTTCTGTTGTGAATGGCACATTTCCTTTAAGTATTACTGGAAGGCTCTACATACAACCCTGTTCTTCACATTAAGGGGATTTATGTTTGCGCTGGAGATTTTTCTTTAATAGGATAAGCTCTCTGCCAAAATATTATTTTTATTTGTTGTCTCATCAGAATGCCACTAAAAGTTCCGTCTCTTTACCCTCTGCCACAGAACACAATAGTGTACACACTTCGAACAATACAAAGAGCCATTTAACTTGATGGGTCTGGCAGAAGAAGCTACTTCCTTGTTCATTATTGTCTTTAGATTTTCCTTCATTCTGATTAACAGAAGCTCAGAGCTACTCTTTTTGGAATATTTCATCAGTCAGGTAGGTCTCATATTCTGACAGCATTATTTCAGTATGTTATTTTTAATGTATGGTACTTACACGTGTAAGAAAACTGTGTAACTTGCTTCTGGGCTTTTGAATAGAAATAGAAAAAGATGTGACCTAACACGTAAGACAGCAAGAGGCCATATGTTTTTGGGTACAAGCACCAAAAGATACACTTGACGATTTTCCCCTTTTGATTATTAATGAAGTTCAGGATTAGATTTTCAGGGGCAAAACACAAGTGCAAAGCAGCCCTCCCCATAGTATGACTGTTGACAAGGGAAGAGCTCTGTCACACAGAGCTTACTGTAAGGCAGTGACCTAAAAATCAAAACATTACTTCAGCCGCCCTTGCCAGAGATCGCAGCCCAGTTTCTAGGGCAGAAGAGCCCTTTTTCACAACCTCCTCCCTCTCGCCTGTCTGTAGCAGAACTGTTGTGTCTCAGCAGGGAAAGGCGGGTGAGCACTCGGCACTTTCTCTGCGTTACTGTGACATCTTGTTGGTAGGACAGTGCAGGAAAAATCACGTTATTGCTATTTGTGCTGCTCCTGTTCTGAAGGTGCGAGGCTGGCCATCTGCTGCTCCTTCCAGGGATCACTTAGGGGTCTAATACCTTTTTTTTTTTTGTTGTTGTTTGTAAAATGTGATGACTTTTGTTTGAGAACGGTAACAAAAACATCTCTTTTTTTGACCTCATGCTTTCTTGTCCTTCTCATGTCCTTCTTCCCAGTGCACGTTCAGCAGAATACTGTTGCAGGTTGGTTTTGCACCTCAGGCCATGATTCTGTTTGAAGACTCCTGTCTCTGCAAATTCCTACATTCATCTAAATCCCTGCTAAAGGCAGTGGGGTCTTGTGTGCTTGTGTTCTGCCATGCTGGCTCTTTTGGTCATTTTTTAGGTATTTTTATCCTTCTGTATCTTGAGAAACTTTCTCCTACAATCATCGAAGTATTTCCTAGTTTCCCTGTAATGATAGTCAGATAGTATAATCTCTGGGAGAAATGTTTTGGTTCATGGGTACCTTGTCTTTCATCATTTGGTTGGATGTTCTTAAAAAAAATTCCTTCTAACACATGCGTCAGGTAATTCTGGTAATAAAATCACAAGAAAGAGACACTTTTCAAACTTTTTAACTCATGCTGAGATTCTCTCAAAGTTTGCCAAAATTAAAAAAAAAACCAAACCCCAAACCAAACCAAACCATTTAGGTAATTTAGAGGCATAGATTTTGGTGACCTCAAGATTCTGGAGCAGAGCTCTACCTATAGAGATATAACAACTAGAGTAGGGTCTTGTGCTCCAAAACATCTTTTAGTTGTATTTATCTGAAACATCTGATTCTCAGCTTTTGGGTATGCAAAGGGATCCAGCAAGTAAATGGATCTTAGTAATAATCAGACTTGAGAAATGTTATTCTATGGCACTATTTCAGTGCATGCCTTTGCAAGTGCAAGGCGTATTCTTTCTAAAGTTCACCTTAACATACGGAGCTCATTCTTCACTGCATGTTCAAGGCCGGAGATTCTGTACCTGTGTTTCTTACAAGGCAATAAAGATACTGATGGAACAATTGTTCTGCTAGTGAGTTAAACTGAATGGGAGAAAAAAATCAGTAATGACTAGGGGCTCCCATGTCTAGTTGTATGCCTCACAAAATAGATTGCAAGGGAAGGAATAGGCAGCAAACTGTGTAAACCGAGCACAGGTAATTCCCATGCTGTGAAAAACCTTCTGCTTTAAAAACACTAGCAATGAAAAGGTTACAAGAAAGGGGGTAATAAAAATATCAAAATAAACTAAATAGAAATAGGTTTCTTTGCAAGTAGAGAAGCCAGTTTCTAATATGGTGGCCTTATATAAAAGTACATTTGTCTTCCAGATCTTCTGCTGTTGATTAGAATTCTGATGCCACTGGAGGGGTTACAATTTTGTTGAGTTTCTGGATCTCAATTGTGCTGTCAAGGGGTCATTCTTTCTGGTAATAAGGTAGCTAGTGCCCCCTGGGAGAGAAGGAAAACAATTGACTCTTGAAAGCAGAAACATATACTGAAGTCTAGAGTAGATTTCTGGCAGTGGACCAGGTCTTTTCTCATAGCATTTGTCATTGTAGCAATGAAAAAATTGTGGGAGTTCTACAGGCGGCCAAAAAAAGGAAAACAGAGCACAACAACAACAAAAAAAGAGCTAGATGTAATTTATTTTGGAATTATATTTAAGAGCAGGTTGTTTTTTGTTTGTCACACTGTTGGTTCACTTGTTAAAGATGTGGATCCCATTAGATAGAAATATGTTGCTTATTTTAAAGCAAATGATTATCAAATGACTACACTTCAAAATATTTTTTTTTTTTGCTTTAATTTGAAGTGAAGTCATTTGAGTTTGAAACATATGCCTTTGCTAAATGCAGAATATTTTGTTGCCAAAACCAGACAACTTCATTTTAAGTCCACTGCTTGTAAGCACTGTTGATCCTGGATGTCAGTGACAATATGAGTCTTGGCAATAAGTCTTTACTGAGGTCAGTAGTACAATGTCACTTATTACCACTGGGCTTTTTTATTATTATTATTCCATCAGGTCAAAATGGTCTCACCATATAATCATACTCAGCCAGAACAAATTCAATATTGCATTTGATTGGCTTTGGAAGTATTATTATACTTTGTACAACTGGATAAATCTCACTTCTTAAAAATAGTTATCCTGAGATGTCCATGTAAAGATCTTTCTGAAAACTGGCTTTGTTACTTTGCAGGCTATGTTACCAGCCTGTTTTTCTGTGTAAAGCATACATAAACCGTGCATGCATGCATGTGTATGCATACCACTACACAAACACATCACCAGCACTATATGTAATTTGACATATGATTTATATTATACTTGCAAGACTTTAAAGTGGATTTCAAATTTAATACGAGCCCCAGCATTGCAGCTGGTACACGTGGATTCATCCCATCATTCAACTGAAGTACCCAAGATAGGACTGTAGCAGCCTGAGGCTTCCTCTGTTGTCAATGGAGAAAGGCAGGCACACCACAGCCACACTTCTCTGAAGGTACTTGCCTTTCTTCACTGGCTATAGAGCAAGTCTGGAGCAAATCTACTCCTAATTTAGAATCCATGTCTGAAGGGGATTGCAAGGAATCCTTGCTAAGATGTTCGAAGTGCTGTATCTTCTGCTGTCACCTATAGATTCTGGGCTGAATAAGATCTTTCAGTTTAGGATCTAAAATACCTCGTATAGATAATAGTGTGTGAAGTCTTATACAGAAGAAAACCAAAGCAAGCATGGATCTATTTTAATTTTAGTTGCCTAGAAGTCAGACATCTACTCTGTACTGGCCATCTTTCGCCCCATAGTCCACTCATTTAACTCATTTGTCTTAGAATTAGATGAAATATGCTGAGGAGGAGGATCCTGAGACAAATGTATGGTAGGTGAGATATGACAGGTGGGGGCGAATTCATTACAGAACAAATTTAGATGCCTAAACTAGGAAAGGTGACCTTTGGATTAGGATTGTTGGTGCTTAGTATACCTTTTAGATAGCTAAAGCAAAGTGAAATGAAATGAATTTTTTGCTAAGGAATTTGCGTGACAACATACAGAGAAAGCAGCATTTGCAGATTTAGCATAAAAAAATAGTTCTACTGTTGCATAGTAAAATCCTGACAACCCCCTACCTTATTGCATTAGGTAAAATGGGAAGAACAAAGAACACCTTGAAGAAGCCCTAATCTCATACCACATAGAATGCTGCGCAAGAGACTGTGGAAGAGAGAAAGGTGTTATTGCTTAAGTAGTATTAGGGAGACTGGCTATAAAAATGGCTTTTCCTCATGACCATATCTGGTCACAGGGAAATTAGTAACAGAAATTTTCACTACAACTTCTCCCTCTCTCCTTCTCTGCTCCCCTTCCTTAGGAAACAGCAGTAGTTTTGTGTATACATTTCAATATCCAAGAGTGTGTCAGGTTTATCCTGTATATCTCTTTCTCAGCACAGCTCATGGAAACTCATTTTCATACAACTATGTTGTCTCATGTTATATGCCATCATAAAAGCCAATTTAAAAAAGGTCTAGCATGGTTAAAATAACTAGTCTTCATTCATTCTGAAGACCTTTCCCCTGCTACTTTTTAAAGACCAATTGTAATGTCTGATGTTGGAGTTCTTGTCAGGCTGAACTTCTGTCCCAAGCAGATTCTTTTAACTGGACTTCGTACAGATTTATGATTACATTTATAATTCAGGATCCTAGAATGCACCATTTGCTTAAAGAATATGAATGTGACTTTCAGATCTTTTAATTTAGAGCATCTGTTCTTAAAGGAGCTGAGAGTTTATTTACTCACTAAGTAAAAATTCTCAACAGGTAATATTAATAACAGTATCTTGCTGTTCAGAATAATGAAGTAAAAGAAAACAAAAATCAAATGCTAAGGTTAGCCACAAGATAAACTAACCAGTGACATGCTCTATTGTGAGCTGAAGCTCTGTCAGATTGTCAGGAGGAATTAGTTCTTAAGCAAGCTATTTATAGGAACGTAAGACTGGAAGGCACCACCAGGGTCACAGAATCATTGTAATAGAAGAGAATTTGTTAAATAACATTTCTGTACGATCCTATGAAAATTTTCCCCCTAGCTTCTCTGAAGCTCCCTGCTAGTCCATTTTTATTGTAAAGCTGGAATTCAGCTTTCTCTGACCATAGGATCAAGATTTACTGACCAGACACTGAAGCAATTTAATACCTCTAGGTGCATTGGTTCACCCCGACCTACATCCTAGTTCTTGTTTGTGACTGACAGAGCAAAGAAAGGTGAATACTCATTCCTCCTTTCTGAAAATCAAGAAACATATCAGAAAGAATAAAAATCTTTCCTAGATATTGCAGCTAACCAAGAAATCCTTTGCAGTAGGGTAAATACAATATAACTACAGAACAGATACACATTTGAGAACTGAGAGCAAGGGCTGCTCTGTTGCCCTTATCTCCTATAATGGGCCTTTCAAGACTTTGAAGCAGCTGGTGTCCAGATAATTTAAAGATTTGCAGGCAGAATTGCATACAGAAGTGATGAGGAATCTATTGCGAAGGCCTGAGCAACTGAGGTCTGTGGTGATTCATTCTACTCACAAGGCAGGCAGCTGTTTTCAGCAGAATCTGCAGCTTTTGGGTGGACTTATGGGGCTGGTATGCTTCCTCCTGTGAAGCTATTAAAGTGAGTGGAATTACGAACGGGATGAACTTGGCTCTTTAGGTGTGGGAGAAACCATTTCCAGTACTGACATATGGATATTAGCACTTCTTTATGCAGGGCTTACAGACAGGCTTTAGGAATGTTTACAAGGTGGGAAGGACAATGAAAGAACATGTAAAATCATTTCACCCTCATTCATCTTTGGAAGGAACTTTGTATGTAGATCACTCTCCAGTTGTCTGTGTCTGCCAGAACCCTTTCTTCCAGTCCTGAACCTCATAGCCCTCCTACACCAAGGAATTTGGGCTCTGTCCAACAGAGGGCTGGGAAGAATGTATACATTTCCCTCCACACTCCCACATGCTTCTCATCTTGGGGACTAAGGATAACTCTGTTGAAAAGTGCATGTGAACCAAGTAAAAAGTTCTGAAGAGCTGATGTCAAACTGGGCTCTACCAAATCCTTCCATTATCCACACATGCTGCCGGCATTGCCCTGAGTCTAGAAACCAAAGGTCTCATTTCTTTCCTGGCAATCAAAGGACGGCAACTGTACCCCACCTGCAGAGGATCTTTAAGGATGCCAAGTCATTTGTTCTTACTAGTCACTGTGCCTCTAGCCAGGGAGATAATACATCTCACACACGTCTTTTAATTTAAATTAGAAGAATAAACTGAACCAAGTGCTGTATTTTTAAACCCAGTGGGCCAACTGCCTTTCAAGCTGTGGAATTTGAAGAGTGAGAGCAGAGTTACACAGCTAGTTGAACCAACACCTTTCTTTCACAGATACAACAGCACAAATAATCCATTCGTTGGACAATGGCCACTAGAGGAGCTGACCATAACATAATGTGCTCCCTAGGTACACCTCCTTTAACACTTATTTGCTTCTTTCAAAATGAGTTCTCTGCATTCCAGAAAGCTGCTGTAGTGGTGGTGAGATGTTATCTGAACTTAACATGTCAAAATTTAGCTTTGACATAAAGGTGCAAACCATTTCATTTCACATCCTAGCAGAATTTGGCCATGCACTCTCAATAGTTTTGTCACAATTAGTCTCAGCATGTGAGGCATAGAAACATCTGGATGTATGGGAATAATTGCAAACTGGTATTCTCTTCTAGCATTCATATTTTTCTGCTGCTACTTGAGTTAATAATTTCTTGCATGCATCTTCAGATACTGATGCTTATATACATGTTCAGAAGAGAAGGGTGCTTGGTTTGAATCTTGGAAATGAAATAACAAGATTGAAACCAGCATGAAAGCTTTTAATTTAATTGTACGTATGCCTAAACATATCAGAGAAAATGTGTAATGATAAGTGGTATTTCTGAAATGGCAGTGAGGAACTTGTGATCTGAGTGATCGCCTGTGAGTTAGAGCTTGAGGTTTTATGTATGTCTTGTTTTGCCGCTGACACTTGAATAAACTTGGCTACATCATTAGCCTCTTTTTACACAAATTGTCCCTTAAATGACACTAATCACTACAGTCTTCACATGGTTTCTTCCTGAAACTTAATTCATTAATGTTCATGAAATACAATGAGACAGTCAAAGTGTATTAGGTATGTGAGAGGTATGTGAAAACTGTACGCTGGCTGCTGCACCACGGCAATTCTGCAGGGAACTTTTACGAAAGAAGCAAACTCCTACTTTGATTCCAAAGACACTCCCAAGGCCAATTCAGGTAAGAGCAAACCTCAGGTTTATTTACATTTATATACAGGCACCTATGTATAGATAAATGCATAGGAAGTAACAGTGGTCAGTATGATCATGCTAACAATCCCCATTAAGAGAGGAAGATGAGAAGAGACAGAATGGTGTTTGACAGTAGAAAAATGCTCACTCATGACTTCTATTTCCTTCTGAAACAGTTCATCAGTGTAAAAACTTCACCCTTGCAATTCAACCAAGGTCACTGAGACCCTCTGTGGTGTGCTGAGCAAGACCAACAGTGCTTGAGGCAGCTTTACTTTATGAGTAAAATATGTAAAAAATGAATGTAACTTGCTCCATTGCCTTTAAGCTGGCAGGACATGGAGGCTAATCAGATAGCTGCTTTTTATTTTCTTTCTCCCTCCTTCCCTATTTCCCTCTTTCCCACTTCCGTCCTGGTGGAGGCCTCTTCCTGAAAACAGAAAGTTTTTGAAGACACTAAACATTCTGAAGAGGAATTTCATCAATCTAATCTTAATTAAGAATAAGCGAACCTTTGAGATGCATACGGTGGAAGTAGCAGCAAAAATGTAATACTCACTTTACACTAACAGCAATAGAAGTTGGAACCGAGAAGAGAAATACATCTTGCAGGTGGCAGCAATGGCAACCTAGAATTCCCCCTGTATATATTTATACATTTTCATAGAGAGAACCCCTTGTTCTATCTTGATAGTGTGAAGTTCTAAGGTTCCCTTCTTGGGGATATTTTATATCCACTTTCAAGCAGTGTGTAGGGACTATGGAATTTTGTTCAGCTTGATATGAAGAACGTGTGTGGCATTTCTTATTTTCTATTGTTGGTTTTTACCTCCAGATGTTCAACTGCCTGTGAGAGTACTGAAGGAAACATAGTTATGCTGTATTCCAACACTGAATAAATTTAATTGAAAAAATAACATGTGATGTGTACAATAAGGGAATTTTAAACTAACTTCCTAGCATATTCATAGTTATATACAAGGATTTTGCTTCCTAATAGGATATAACAGAGTGACCCTAAGCTATTTTAAGTGATTTTTAATTAAAAAACCCAATAAAATAGTGAACTTAGTACTCATGTGAGGGTATTATAGAGAGCCAAGCACACACCGCAGAGAGGACAGGAGGCTGGACTGTCACTCACTGCAGCCTGATCACAGCAATTTTGTTCTTTCAGCAATGGTGAAGCTCCTAACGCTCATGGAAACATGCCTTAGCAAGAACAACCTGATCCTATGTAGTAACTTGTCATGCCTGATTGATGCTCAGGACTAGCTGGAGTCACATGGCAGTAAAACTTCTTCTGTGCTAGGCACACCTATGGACATACAGGCACAATGGAAGCTTATTGCAAAGCTCCTAGAACTACTGCCACTGCCTTTGTTGTTCTACTTACATAGCACAGAACTATGGCAATAAATACTCAGATAGGACAGATGTAAATTTGATGGATGAAGTACCATTTTCTTTAATAATCTAGATTGAAATGTTAAATTTTCAACTGCATCTATCACACACTCTTCTAGCACATATTGGCAATGGGCTCACTCATCCTTCTAAAAGGCTGTAAATAGCTGCCAGGTTCACAGCAGCCAGTAGATGCAAGCCTTTGTGCACTGGTGTTGAAAGCAGGTCTGCTACCTGCTGCTTCTTAACCTTAAAGATTTAAGCATGGAGAAGAGTCTATTCCTTCTCTTTCAGGATGTTCCTAAGCTGCAGGAAGCTGGAATGGCCATACTGGAAAAAGTTTTATCAGGTGCTTCTCCTATTCCTACACTTTTTCCTCAAATATACTCTATTATCCACTCAGAGCGAGGCTTGGCTAAATGGCTCTTTGCTTTGGCTGAACAGGGCTTTCCTTATGGACTCCCTTTATTCTTAATTACTGCAACAGGCTTTGGGCCTGATTCTATAAAATGCTAACAGAGGGCAACCTCCCCCCAGTAATATCAGCGCAGGCAATTAACACAACTGTGTGCAGTTCTCAGCAGACGGTTGATATGCATGCAGGCCTTAGCTCTTACTGAGGCAGACTTTTACAAGGAGACCTTATTTTTCCCTACAGCAGCAATAAATAACCTGGAAGTGCAGCTGCCAATTGGCTTTAAAGGTCAAGAGAAAATCCCACCCAGGCTTCCTGCTGCCAGGCAGCTTTCAGCTGGCCGCCTGCTCTGAGGTGAGTGTGGCTTGCAGGGTGCAAAACACCCATCAGCTGTGTTCTGGGTTTTGGCTGGAACACACATGTGCTTTGGTGTGAGGCTGCTGATTTGGTTGTGCTTCTACAAAGATACCTTAAGTGGTGTCTCTGGTTGGGAGTTGTGTAAGTTATGTGGATGTAGTAACATGCCAGAGAAGTTGTCTGGGCTGAAGGAAGTCTCTTAACTATTGGACTACTTGTGCATGGCATGATACACCACTTGGAGTGTTCACCAGATCAGGTAAGTGCAAGGCAATATTTCTGTGGGTCAAATTAAAAGGGCTTCTCCATTTCTTACTTGGCTTAGAGCATACATTTTTGTGCTGAAAATGAACTTGTTTTGCTGTTGTTAATAAGTTCCTTGTATCTTTGAATTAAGATACCCTATTGAAACGGCTTGACTTGCAGCATATTGCTGTATTTCATTAATGCCTTCAGCTCTTTGTTTTTCCTAAAGTTTGTAGAAAGAATAAATTGGGAACCAGACTGTGGCTTGTGATTTTCAACTCTAATAGAGCCTGGTGAGCACTGTACACAGAGCTTTCTTCTGTGGCCATGGTTATTTGGTGACTGCTTCCAGGTTATGCTTGTCAATGGACATCCTCAAGTACACTACTGGTGCTTTGCTTTCTAAAGAACCATTTGTATTCCCAGAATGACTACTAAATCTTTTTGTTTAAATAAAAATCCAGCACACGCTTGTCACAAGTCATAAAATCTTATATTGTATTTTTATTTTTAAGTACTGCATCTAACAGTGTTTCTGGTTTAGCTAACAGAAGATCAGGTTAATCTTTAATATCTGCCATACTTTTCTTGCAGTATAGTAATATTCTCAAAGTAACAATTATAATGTTATTTGATTATTAGAATATGGGTATAGCATTTGAAGAAATTGTAAAAGCATTTTTCCTTTAATTTTCTTTCCCAGAAGAGTATTGGAATATTAGAAAAGTAGAATTAAAATGTAAGCTTTAATTGAAATTATGCTTGATTTACTTCAGCAGTGTGGTGTGCATTAAACATAGTTCTTTAGAGAACACTGAATTATATATTTATGAAATTACTAAATGTGTATATTGTGTATATCCAGTGCTTGGAGTTACATGGACGATACTTGCTCACCCATCTTGAAAATAGGAGGGAAAGCAAATGGAAAAAAATTATTTGAGATGATGGAAGACTTCTAGTCACTCAGCTTTGGAATGGACTTGGTATTCTGGCTGGAGATGAAATATGTTCTCACTTCCAGCCCTGGAAGTCTCACTTTTTTGTGGCTTTCTATAATTCCAGTACTTAAAATAAAAATTATTCTTTGAGATCTAGTGAAAGCAAGCTTGTTGTTTTTGGCTACCAGCATCTGTAATATGGTCTCTCTTTCCCATTAACACCGGCTTGTCCTTCTTCACATTAAATCCTACACAATATTCTCCCTTTGATGCTACAGTCCATTTTTATGGAATGCTTTTGAACAAAAGTTTTTCAGTAGATAAGTTTACAGTCCCAAAGAGTATTCAGATGCTCTGTTGTATTATTGCATGCATTTAATTTTCAGTTTCCAGTTACATCCAAGTAAAACATCTATACACTTCTCTGGCAAAATCTTCTTGCAATTCCTGAAGTAGTGTCTGGATGTATCTGTTGCCCTAATTTATTTGGGTCTTTCATAAAGATAGCAAAGCTGTGTTTTCTTCTAAAGTCCCACCATCTGTGGTTTTTCTTGATTTGTGTGGTTTTCTTTTTTTTTTTTTTTAATTTACTATTTATTTTTTTCTCCACTCTATGCAAAATGAACTTTTTAGAATTATTTTCTTCTAAAGCTGACATATCATCCACTCAGGCAGTTGTCCAGATTGCTTAAGTATGGGAGTTTAGTTGTTCCCATGGATGGAAATTTTGTTTTGGGTTCTATAGTGTGAAAGAATAGGTCCTGCCTGGATATTGTATGGTTTTACTTGGGTAACTTGAGTCTTGGACTGTTCTTGCCTTTGTTAGTATGTCTAACCAAGAGGTTTCAACAACACGTGACTCTGGTTGGTCTGCCACATTCATGTGCCTGTCACAAAGCAGCTGAACCAACTTGCCATCCCCAGGTGAACTGATCAAAGGTAGTTACAGTAAGCAAGGACTTGTTTTGCTTCAGTGTGTCTTTTTGGATGTTAAAACACTGAGATAATGCTTAATTTTTTTCAAAGTACATGCTCAACACTTATGAAACCTGACCCTTTTAATCTCTGAATTTAGGCAAACAAAACCTGAAGTACATCCTTCTGTGTTACTGTTGAAAATCTGGCCATTGGTTTTAAATTGCCCCTCTGCTTCATTTTTAGGGCTAGTTTATAGATTTGCTAAATATAGGCCAGTGCAAAAGATTCTGGGAAGTCTCTGACAGTGACTTAATGGGTGGCTTGAATGCTTGCATTGAAAAATTAGGTTGCTCAGGTAAGCTTTTCAGATAGGTGGATAGATAGATTGCTTCAGGCAGCCAGGTTTGAAAAGCTTGCCCTACTTCTCTGTTTTGGAAACACCAGCATAAAAATTATCTGCATAAGGTAGCTGAAAGCATCACTGCTTCAGAGTTGTATACTGTTCAATATGCAAACTGATGGTGCGGTTGTTACAAGGATTTTGTTTAAATATCTGGTGGTGTCAATGGGACTGTCATTTTCTCAAACAGTGGTCAGGTGCTGCCCTTGATTATTGCTGCTGGTGGGAATAATGGTGTTCAAAGGAGCAAATGAAGAAAGGTGGTCCTGCTTGCCAGACTGACTACTTGCATATGGGGAAGCACCTTCTAAACCTCTCTTGCTTGCATTTAATTTAGAGATCGAGGGGGATTGGCTTGTAAATCGACTGTTCTGGAGACTTTATTGCTGCCTGACTCTCATTTAGTGGCATAGAAATCACTACCTGGCCACTTGCATTACCTTACCAGAATCTTGTCCCGGTGTTTGTGTAACAAGCTGCTACCTACTCTAATGCACAGTAGCAACCTTGAATAATAAAACACTAAAGCAGTATGATTATATGGGAAATGGTGTTACATGGAAAGGAAAGCTGCGTATAATTGTGAACTCGTCTCTAAGAAAGCAAGTAGGATTAATGACCAGACAACAGAAAGCTCTGTTTGTCATAATTTCTATAATCATAACTAAACTTATTGAAATTGCAGTAAAACATGCTAAAATCACTTTTATTTCACCACCACCAAGCCCAGCCCCCCTTCCCGGTTGTAATAGTTACTGGCTATCTCCTCTGGGCTATGTGATTTTTTTCCTTGAAAACTTTTGATTCAAGATGCATTTAAGAAATTTAGGCCTAAAAATGTCATGCATGGTTCTACTTGTGTGAAAGAAAAAAGATATTTACATAAAATGAGGATATTGCTGCATCTGCATGCCTTTTTTTGTTACTCAAAAGTTTTTGGTGGGCTTGTTTTTTATAATTAACTTGTTCTGAAAATCTGGGCTGTTTCTGAAATTATATCTTGGGGGGAGTCAGGAGAACTGATTAAAGATTATCATGTTTCTGTTGTAGCTTAAACTAAGTCAACTTGATAATTGTGAAGTGAGATGAAAATTAAAGCAGCGATAATGAAACCTTATATTGAGCAGGGAACTTGGGGGGGAAAAGCCCAATCCTGATCAAATAATGAAAAGTGCTGCTCTACACCAAGGAAGAATTACAAAATTGCCCAGAACTTCCAGCAAAGCAACTTTTGTGGAAACCAAGAGTAACATCCTGCAGAGATTATTGCCAGGTAACCTGGCAGCCAAATAAACAGATACAATTTGTGTGATTTGCATTTTGGACACCAACTCTGCTCATTCTTTTAAGATCCCAGGCCCAAGAAAGGAATAGGGAATGAATGCTCGTACGTATTTTCTTTTTGCTGGCTTGCTTCCCTTGCTTATCCCACAGCACAGAAAATAATTTATGAGGAAGTAGAGGGGTATCTTCATGCAGGAAGACTCTTAGGAGAAAGAGGACTTAAGAGGGCTACTGTTCACCATTACTAACATGGAGAATGCTTGTGCACCATGCAATCAGATATTTCTTGTGTCTGCAGAGATGAGGCAGAGTTATACTGCTGAACTACTGAGCTCCTTGGGGACAAGTTGTCTGCAGAGATAAACTACTGTTCTAAACAGTAGCAAGAATTAGAGTCAGTAGACTTCATTGGTATAATGGGAACTCAGAGGGGCTTTTTTTTTTCCCCCCCCAGTCACAAAGGGATGGAAGAAGTGAAAAAAATAAATCATAGGATATTTGCACAAACACAGAAAATAAGCACATGTATATTTTACCCCTTCCTCTCCCCTGTATTCCCCAAGTGACTTGTGTCAAGGCATTTCCAAAGCTAGGCTTTGCAGTCTTTTTGAACTCTACTGTACTTTAGTCTCTGCACCCATAAATTGACTCAAGGGTCATTCAGGGGATAATTTAGGTTTAAATACAGGGTTGCACTAATATGTCTGTTGGCCCTCACTCACCCATTTCAATTGGCCAAAGTCCAGCTGGAAGGGACAAGAGGAGCTGTTTAAGGGACCCGTTCTTCATGACATTACATTAACATATCTCTTGTCTTGTACTTCCCAAAGAAAAGGCTAGAATGGGATCAGTGTAATGAAGCAGACCTCCCCCAGTGGTAGGGAAGTAGATACTGGCTTTACATTAGGATGCTGTGTGTAGGGCAGAGTACAACCCAGACTTTGGCACAAGGAGAACATAGATGCAAAGAAAATAGTAATTTATATGAAAGTATTTTATGCTCAGTCACACATAACACAATCAAACTGTTGTGCCAGTTTATGAGTCATTTAGAGGAAACATATACTTATCTCCAGTTTATAGATATGAAGGAGAAAGTAATTTACTAACTGTTTCGAATTATTTGCAGGGACAAGATAAGAAATAAAGAGTAAATTGTGTTTTGACCCATAAATAACTCCAACTTTCAGATGTGTCTCGTACTTTCTGAATCTGTAAAAGAATTTCATTATGGGCAGAGGAATGATTATTTTTTTGTAATCTGTCTGTAGGATGAACAGGACACCTATTTTTATCTGTATTCACAGTGAGTAAAAAAACCTGTCAGAATGCTTGCCAGATAGGCTCTGCCACACAAGATAACTTAAGTCTGCAAAGACTCTAGTTTGAATGCTTTAGGCTTTTTAAGCATTCATATAGACAAAAATTTATATATTTGCTTATTATTTAATGAATTGTGTTCATGAAGGCTCAGGGTTTGTCCCTTTTATTTTTTTTTTAATTTTTTTAAATTCTAGATTCCAGTGGTTCAGGCATCTGAATAACAGGCTTGTCTGTGCTATACTGCAGAGAAACCTTCCTCTTTGACCTACTGGGTGTTTCTCTTCTGAGGGAGGAAAGGAATTCTTTCCATGTTAAAAGAGTTCAGTCTCCTCCTGTCACTGATTGCCTCTGTTGCTTAGTTGAGCCCAGTTACATGCAGTGGGTTTTCAAGGATTCAGCTGTGAAGAAGGCATGTGTGCAAATGATATCAGTAAAATAACAGGATTTGCATACACAGGAGCAATACACATGCCACTGCTTTGAAGATTTACTGTCTAAGGTACACTTAATGTTCAGTAGGACACCTGTTGACACCGCCACTTTTATGCTCCTCCTGTGTAGTTTTCCTGGCTGCCATAGGCATAGGCAAAAGAAAATAGCAGTGCTAACTGTTAATGCAGGAGTAATAATAGCCCTTAACAGAGGAAAAGTAATTACCTTTGTCAGTTTCTCCCTGCTCTAAAATCTAATAGAGACCAGTGGCTATGTAGCTGATGCATACAGAAGTCCTGTTGCTTTTTCTGGATCTGAGACTAGTGATGTAAATGTCCTTTGCTCACAAGCTGAACTTGCATCTTAATTTTGAAGGAAGTCCATTAATGATGGGTAGATTTCCTGAGCACATTTGACAGCATTCAAGCTAGTGGTATTTGGCAAGGCCTTTTAAAATTACAGGAGATTTATAGCTAAAGAGATTACATAGCAGTGGGTTCAGATCCGATCCCTTTCCCCCAGCTCCTGCACTGGGTAACAATGACAGGAGCTGTCTGTGTACCAGAAGGAACAGTTTAAGAGGGGTGGCTGCGTTTGGCAATAGAAGCCCCCGTTAGCAGCCGGAAGCATTGGTGCTGAAAAGCAATTGCTGGTGTCAAGAACTTTTCTTGCTAAGCACTGCAGCTGGTGGCAATAAATAGCATTCTAATAAAGGAGGATGTTCAATCCATGACATAAGCGAATACTGTTTCAACCACAAAAAGTAATTTATGATGCTGCACATGTCTGAAATGGATTTTTTCCGATACATTTTAAAATAAAAATGCTAAGATTTCAATGGAGGGAAAGATCTGCAATTTAAATCAAAATGAAATTGAAAGATCAATGAAAAGTGTACTGCTTTTTTAAGTACGCAATGATACATAACATCTTAAGGATGTGCACTGTCACAAAGCACAATTACTTCCATTCCTAAAAATGAAAGATGCTGTTTTCTGACTGTGAATGTTCTTTATGTTGCATCAAACCTAATAACTTCCCACGTCAGTGATAATCCCCCCCCCAACATTTAGACAGAATGATCACCATCTTCTGTCATAAGAATGGCACAATGATCATGTAAAAAGTAGCAAATAACAGTATGCTTGGCTTGCATAAGCATAATGATTCCGGGGGGGTGGGGGGGGAATCAGCTCCAGCCTCAATGAAGAGCAAAAAAAAGAGGATTGGATAATAAAGTCATTAGGCTCATTGGACTTGTTAACTTATTGAGTCCACTACAGTAAACAAGTTATTAGTTTTGACATAATCAGTGGTTTATTTGAACATATACCGCTGCTCTTTGTTACAGTTTCTGTTTATGTCACGTGTGATTTCTCTTACATAATTATTGTGAAACATAGTATTCTTACATACTGTGTCATCTCCCACTGGGATGAGCAGTGTGGATGTGGTACCAGGAGAAACTGTCCTTTGAGTTTATTTCTGCTGGCTGGTTTGGGTTTTTTTTTGGGTGCATGGAAGAGAGGTTAGTTTTGCTTTTAGCTGAGCATAGGCTGTCAAGTTAACTGAATGGATGGCTTGTTCTGAAAGGCATTTTATACAGGAGTTTGTTTTGAATCACAAGGGCTGTAGGCACATAAAATGAGTAACTGGTTAAATGTTACTCAAGATCAAAATCCTTTGTACTGGAATGAGAAGCATAGTATACACATTTGCATTTCCTGAAGGAAATATATCCTTTGTACTATTCTGTTATGTGTGTTTATTAATTCCCTAGTTTTGCTTTTGGAAGAAACAGGCCTGGCTGTGTAAGAGATGGCTGATACCCATTTATCAGGGATACAGCTCTGCACTCAAGCTGATTCCCTCCCCCTGTAGTTGGTTTCTGCTGTCATCTAGGAGTTAAGGAACCAGATTCTCAGCTGGTGCACATCAGCACTGCTGTCCTGAAATAAATAGTCATAACTTCAGTGGAGTGATTGAAACCTAAGCTCAGACTCATGTGTTTTGCCGTCCTTGAGCTCAGTGCTTCAAGACTTCTTAAAGCACGATACACACTTCTGTGATACTTTGTTATAGTATAAACAAACACCATGCTTCTGATTCGAATTATAATCTCATTCACCCAGAAACCAATAGAGTTCTGCTTATTTATCCCAGCTGAGAAGATAGCCCAAAGGCTTTTCATGTTGTATGATAAAGTCATGGGCTGCGATTCCAGCTGCCCCCTTCCCCCATATAAACAAGGAGACAACCCAACTACTGCTGGTGCAATTACTTAGATATGAAACAGTTGTTCAGAGAGTTTTGGATTCAAGTCAGTGCCATGATGTTTATTCTGTAGTGAAATGATGTGTCTGCTAAGGCTTTAGCCAGTTCAGGAAGAAAGCAAGAGTCTGAATTTAGGTATTGGTATGAAGAGTTGGGCAGAAATTTGGGAGTAACTAAGAGATGGAATACCTACAAAAAACGTTGAATTAGATGTTTCCTGTAAACTGTGTGTGCAGCCACAACACTCTTTGATTCTGAGTCACGTTTAAACTCAGGATGGAATGCAGCTGCAAAGCCTGGATCTAAATCTGAATTTCCACAAGTTCAAGGTTGTTGTGATCACTGGAGTTTATTTGGTTCCGTATCTAATTGAAATGCAGAACTTTTAAGGTAACTTCAATCAGATGTTTTTGGGATCCACTGGAATAATAACACAATAAAAGCTGAAATTAAACATATCTGGTATTGTGTAGGGATTTTATTAGTATTCCAGTTTAAGGTTAAAATAGCACTCTCATGCAGTCAGCCTACTTTAATAAATGAAAGCAGGGGAGTTTGCACATGATTTAAAATCATGGCTTACACATTTTTCCAAAGCAAAAGAAGAGAAGCACAGAAAGTTCATCTGAATTCTCAAGGCAGTGCATGTGGTGAACATTAGTTTTCCCTTTCCATTTTTTTTTTTTTTTTTTTTTTTTTTTTTGGTTGGGGTTGTCTAATGATTGCTTTTTCTTCACAAATACTGTACTGGTAACTGAAGATATCTTCCAAATGTGTACAATGTCAGGGATAGCAACATCAACGATACAAGGACCTTCCGTTGGTATGGTGCATAGTAGCAAGGAAACATAACTATGTATGTATTCAGATCTCTGCAGTGGTATGTTCTTCCAAAACTGCAAATCACTTCAAATGACACTTCAAACACGGCCTGGCAAGAATTGGGAACTGGAGAAAGAAAAGAATGCAGTATTTATTTAAGATCAAAACAAAACCTGGAACAAAGAACCCAGTTCTTGCTTCTAAGTTTAACCTGCAATATTTCAATATGCTGTCTTGATCAGCTATAGGAATGGGAGAAAAAGCCGAGGGGTAAACAAATGTCCAAAGGCTACCTAGAGCACTGAGGTTTGCGAGTGCTGTGTTCCTCTTGGCAAAGCTGGAACACCCTGCGTGACTCTCTAGGTTAGCCTCGGATTGCTTGGCTGCACAGCTTGCAGGTTATGGCTCTCCTGCCTAGGGAAGGTGTTCAGTGCCCTGGGAAAGCATCTTACCCACAGAGCAGTGGGGAAATAGAACAATTTCTAGAGTGAGGAAAGCCCACCTGTGAAAGTACTCCAGGACCCTCTTAATACTTTCAGAGTGAGCAGGATGGCTACAGCATCTGTGTGCTCTGTTTTCTAGGCAGCCTGTCAGCTGTGGGTGGGTGGTTGCTGAAGGAGGCTTGCAAGGTTCAGCTCTCTGTACCAGCTAATTGCGGTTTACCTGGTATAATGTTACTAGTGAGCTGGCTGTGCTCTTCTGGCTTTTCTTAAAGGAAATTCCTCCATTTGGTTATTTTCAAAAGTTTGAAATACAGAAGTCAGCTTAGATGTGATCTCTGACCAAGTGAGGTTGTCTCCAGGCAGTTTAAGCACATATTTTGCGGAGCTGATTTACCCCAAGCTCATGTTTGTCCCACTAGAGCTTAAGAACGTGGTACATAGGACTGCACAATTCCAAGCTGATACTCTCTATGATATATTGCCTCTTTGATCATCAATTTTTAAGACTTGAAGGCTCTTGCCTTTTCCTCTTCACTTCCTTTTTCTGACTTAAAAATTTGCAGCAGACGACTTACTGATTTGCAGCATAAAAGCCTGTCACTTGTAACACTGAGCTCTTCAGATTTCTGCTAATTTGCTGCTGTAGCTGCATTGGGTTCTGCAGTGTTAGACCTGCTCAAGCTGTGTAACAGAACAAATGGGATCCATGGATTTATATTTATTTAGGGGTTTTAAATGATCACATAATACCCACAGATGCAGTAATGACTTGAGTGGTTTCCTCTCTACTTTCCCCAGTCAAATTCAAAAATGCCAGCATTCAGAGTCCAAAAATCAAAGAAAAAAGGCACCTGAAGCAGTCTGGTACTCCTGTTTTGGTTTTGTGCTCTTTCTTCAAGTTATCTCAAAGAAAAGGCACAGAGGTCTCTTAAATATGTATATAGGGTGCTGGCAGCCCTGAGTATTTCTTTGTGTATTCTGCTTAAGAGTGACAGCTGATGGATAAATCTTTATAAAGTGATCTGAAAGAGCCATATTTACGGAACTGGATCTTTTGAAGACTTAGATAGTGAGGTGACATTTTGCTTACCATTTTTGTATGAAATTAAACTATGAATCACTTCTGTTACGTCCTTTTTTTAATTCTCCTCTCTAAATTTCTATTTCTTGTTTGCATTTTAGTAGCATAGGAATAGGGATCTTGAGCTTTTTGGCCGGAAGGCTGTATCTTTAAAAGCCCAAACTTCAGAGGATTTGCCAAATCTTGCATCAAATATAGAACTCACAGAAAAAGCATTAAAAAATATTTAATCTAAGCGATTAATTTCTTACCATCTGGAAACCCACAAACAGTAACAAAAGCAACTGAAAAATTCATATGCCATTAGCAGGTTGACTGCTTCAATACAGAATATTATGCTGCTCATAGCAACAGATTAATGTATAACCAGCCATGACTGGCTTTTCAAACATATCAGAATAGACAATCCTGTACATAATGGCGAATCTCTGTATTATGACTGATGTCCAAGATTTATAATATTATAAACTATTGGTTATGTTGTTTTGACAATGGAAGAATTAACAAACAAGACAGTGCCTGCAGTGATGAACTATCTCATAAAGAAACATTATTAAAGATAAAACATTTGGAAATTCTTCATGAAAAATAACATTTTTGCTCTTTTCACAAGGAAAAAAAGAAGCCAGAAACATGACAGATTTCATCAAAAGAGCTGTTCACAGATTAAAAGTAGTTCTGATTTTTGTTTTGCTGTGCTAGACTTCATTTCTCAAATCACAGAAGAGCGAGGCGAGTGTTTTCAAGCTTATCCTGGTTGGTTGGGTGTTTTTTCTTTGTCTTTATTTTATTTTATTTTTTTAATGTGCTGAATGTCGTTTTCCTGCTAATCCTGTTATATCATACAAGAATTGTTTGTCTCTGAGCGAGTTCTGTTCAGCCTTCTGGTGTACTCAGAAAATGCTATGCAGGATCCACTGTGATCTTAATGTCTGCTTGTTAAACCAGCAAGACCTGCTTGTGTAACGAGCTACGGCAACAAATCATGGAATTGGGGGTGTTCAGCACCATACAGAGTTTGCAGCTGACCACATCTCAGTGTATGGAGGCTAGAGAGGTTGAAAGACTGAAAAGAAAATGCACAGAACAGTAGGAGCTAAGACTCAAGATCTTTCAAATACTCCAGAAAATGGGCTGCTCTGTAAAAGGGTACTTCTGGCCCCAATGGCTGTTGTAGAGAGCTACTCGATGCAGAACTCGTAATCCCACATTTTTGAGTACCTAAATATTTTCACTAGCTTAATTTTGGCGTGCTTGGCACTTTCTGGATGAACTTTCCTTATGAGCTCAGGCTATGCCAAATCACTAGGTTGTTTACTTCACATTTTGAACACAAAAGTATCTGGCAAGAGATGACAGAGAAATTATTGGGTTTAACATCCCAGAAGCAGGGAAACTTGGAAGTGTGTAATTATATATATTGGGCATCAACTAAAAAGGTATGGACAGAAGACTGAGGTAAACATGAACATGAAAGTCATTCTTTACCTGGTGAAAATTTGATACTGGTGTTTAGGACAATTTTGTACGAAATACAAAAACATCTGTTTTATCAGAAATGTTAGGTAGCTGAGCATGTGGAGAAAAGGCTTCTCTATATTGCTAGTGAGATGAAAAGTCAATCTATTTGTCTTCTCTTTTGTTAGCTTTTATCTTGGGTGTCTGTTATTCTAATCTTACAGGTCACAACCAAAAGGAATTAATTTAGATGTCTAAACTCAGAACACCATTCCTGCAGATCCTGGTTCCAGCAGCTCATTTCCCAGGTGTTTGGGGCAAACAAGACCTTAGCTTTTGACCCCAGAATTACCCACAGGCCTGAAGTTCTGCTGCTGCCTGAGGCCTGGAGCACCTTAGTTGTACCACTATCACCTTGTCACCTTGTTCAGGCTTTTTTCCTGGCTGGGATCCGGAACTTCTCTGTGGGATTTCAACTATATGTTACTTTAAAAGCAAACCTACATATGGTGAGTCAATCAATCTCTACTTGAAGTGCAGTGATAGCAACTTTTTTCTTTATAGAACACATATGGGAGGAGAGTGAGTTGCTGTCCCCCCTCATACAATTGCATTCTGTTAAGTACATTAATATGTATTTGGTTTTCTGCTTTATATGAAGGATAGATTTAGACTGACTGAAGACATACCTGAAATAGTACTATGATGCTCATTCTTGTTCTCACTTCCTGTCCCAGGAAGTTTGAGTTCTTTCTTTGTCACAATGACTGTGACAGATGAAAGTGGAGACTGCTAATTGTGCCCATGGGTTTGGACGCCCACTTCCGTCTTCCTGATCCCAAGAAGGTGCTGTAACCACCTGCCTTTCCATGCCAAGTGTATTGAGAGAGGGTTCTGTGTCTTCTGTACATTGGAAGAATTTTTTACAGCTATTTATTGGGAAAGCACTTTAGCACTTACATTTAAGGCTCTGGATTGTATATAGGTGGAGACATGGCTATGTCCAAAGACTCCTGCTTCAGGGGAAAAAAAGAGAATTTGCATATAGTTCTCCGCAGCTTGTTCCTGCTGCAGTAGGTGTGTTGACCCTCAGGTGCCTGTTCAGTCTGGAGGTGGTTCCGAAGGCACCTTCTGAGGTGGATAGCTCCTTTAGTGAATGACACAGGGAGGAGTTGAGGTGCCTAAATAAGGATTTCCAATTTCTTTCCTCAGAACAGTTAAGCTGCACAACACATGGTTGTGCGAGCTCAACAGCATTTCATACTATGGACTTCTTACCTTTGCAGAGTTGGCAACAGCTGCTTTATGCTCCAGTATGCATCACTGACTAAAGCTCTTTCTGTTGGGGACCACAGCAAATGCTCTGCTAACAGTAAATATCCCACTGTGATTCTGCCTTACTATTGACTATATCTCCTGCTAAATAATAGTCTGTATTAAGAAAAAAAAAAAAAGCTTTATACGTTAACAAATCAGATATGCAATTGAGTCGCTTCTTCCTGATTGAGAGCATCCAACGTAACTGTCCATGTCCATGCTCTTAGATAAAAATAAATAAAAAATACAGCTGCATGTAATTTCAAACTGAAGTCTTTTATAAAGCTGGATAGGGATTTTAAAGAGCATTTGGCAATTGGCTTAACTGAGATTCCTGTGAAATAATTGGCAAGTGATGTCTAGAGGCAATGAGTAAAGTTATTGCTGGCTGCACTAGAAAAATCCTACTCATGATTTCTCAGTTCATTTCTTGAAGATATGACAAGTTATCTCTTGTAGGTTGTAGTATATGGATTGCACTGTGTGTCTTTCTAAATTAAGTGGTTAATATCCTCCTCTGAACATCAGTGGCAGGGCTAAATTACTTCTAAGAGCTATGTATAAGGCTTTTTAGAGCTAAGCCTGAACATTTAAGTTGCTTATTTCTGCTGCTAACAATTCATGGGGCAAATGAAAATACAAATGTGGGTGCTGACTTATTTGCATACTCTTCATATTCAGTACACAGCAACCTTGCTTTGCCTTGCTTTGGGGAAAATTTAGTTTGAGGGCACAAGAACAACAATAGCTCACTTCAAATATTTTGGTTTGTGTGGTGTAAGATTGACTTTGAATGTTACATGGGGAACAAAATGAACCAAACAAAAAAACCCAACCCCAAACAAATGATAAATCAAAAAGGCAAAACACAGGAGTGTAAAAGCACAGCTATACCTGGGACTTAAAAACTGAGGTACAGTCTGTTGTGTTTTACTCTAGTGCAGTCTGTGGCAATAAACTTAATTTTAATGCCTCAATTTACCCATGTCAGAGGGGCAGTGGGAAAACTAACATCTTGCAAGTATTGTTAGATTAGTTGCCTCAGAAGAAGAGTTCACCAAGCCTTACGCAATACTAGCAGAACAGATGTTGGTGTTCAGTGGGACTTTTCAGCATGAGATTTGTGTATGTGGAAGAATCCAAGGCTGTTTTGAAGTCAGAGGCAGATTATCTAATCTGGGGTTTTAGTTACTGCTGTAATAGGACTATTTTTAGAATTGCACTGGGCTGCTTTTGTTTGCTGGAATCCCTTCCTGTCTCATTACCATAGTCTGTTTGCTCCAGTAAACTTTAAATACCTCCCAAGTGTATAACATAGAAAGATGAGCACCCCACAATCAGTAACTCTTCTTACTCACAGTTCTAGCAGGCGACCTGTCCAAGGCAGGCATCTGCACTAAGTTTCTAGCTTTGTACATGTCCTTATTATGGAAGTTGTTTTCTCTTGGACTACTCCGTACAACTAAACTGTCCCTGAGCCTCAGATGAGTTCACCAGATACTTCATTTCACACAATATGGTTGTGTACTTCAAGCTATAACTTTAGATGAAAGTTTTTAGAAGATTGTCCCAGATGGAATTGCTGTAGGGCCAAAGCCTGTCTCCTTGCATTGATAAGAGAGGTAGCTGAAGTAGGGTGTCATGCTGGAGTTGTAGAATATGCTAGTGATGTGTTCCTGATGGTACAGCCAGGAAAGCTTTCTGCACCCTTAGAACTTCAGTTGCATTCCTTAAGACTTAAGCTTTACTTCTCCAAGTAAGACAGTTTAGTATAAATTCACCACACAAATACCATCTCTCCCCCTGATTAATCTGGAACCTGATAAGAACATTACCTGTGGTGTTTCTCATAAGCATGCTTGCTAGGCTTTTTGTCTTGCCACCTGATTAGCAAGAGATACAACAGATCCTTTAAAGAGAGATCTCATCTTGCAGTTCAGAGGTTTCTGATTTCATTCTGCCTGAACTGTTTCTGTGACAAATCTGCTAGTTGCACAAGTAGACAAGTCATATCTAATACACAGTTCAGGTTCTGATAGTCCAATTCTCGTCTTGCCATTTTACCCATTATGTTAGAAGTCCTTCTGGCCACCTTCAGTAAAATCTGTGTCTGTAACTCCATTTATTCAGACTGTGCAATCAATGATAGTCCTTTGAATCTGAAGATAGCATATGAACAGACTTTCTGATTAAATAACCAGGCCTCTGACTGTCTGTCCTGGCCTCCCAGTGTTCCTGGCATTCCTTCCCCCCCGCCCTTCTTGAAGTACTTTATTTTTTTTTTTTCCCCTTCTTTCTTACCTTTGCTGTAATTGGGAAATTAAGACATTCTCCACCCACAACAATTAATAGCCAAGCAGAAAAAAATCCAAATGCCAAACCAAGCACACTTAAAATCCCTCAGTGGCACAGCTGACATTAGGGCACAAGGGAAGTAAAGCATCGTTGTATTGCTATTTCATTATAGCTGTATTCATCTGTAGGTTCAAATGTTTGTCTTAACCTCCATCTCATAAACTCTAAGTGGTTAGTTCATTGTAAGGAAAAGTGAAATATGGAGACAGGCTGATAAAGCGCATTACAAGACAGTTGCATTTCCCTTCATTCCTTGGTTTAGGTCAGCCATACTTTAGCCCATGGAGATGCATCTTGTTTAGCTTTCAGTGTTTAGAAATATGGAAGAATGGCTGGTCTGTGTCTCACATGCAGCCCAGCATCAGCACTCATTCACTTACTTGAAAATTGTTCAGCGTTTTGTGATCTGAGATTTATGTTTTGAGCTGGTTCAGTGACTCAAGACACATCTTTTAAAACTTGACCAAAATAATGTTACAATATGCTGTATATCAGCCAGTGAATGATTCTGGAACAAATCAGTTACACCTCTGAAAGCAGTGGCGGTGTTTTCTTTTCTTTTTCTTTTTTGACTGAATTAAAATAGTACTTTATGCTTCCTTTTCACTAAATGAACAATGGCACACAGAGGTAACTTTATCAGTTCAAAGATATCTCTTATTTTATGACAAACCTCTGTACCCTTAGTGTGTTCATCTGCCATACAGACTACTTTGTGCCACTACATCTGAAACTTGCCAATATTCTTGCGGTGTCTGTATCATGGTATTTTTGGTAGAGGCCATAGATTTCACTTCTTTGTATATCAGCTCTGTTTTCCTTATCCAAGTATTGACTTTTATTGCATCACCAGAGCTTTGATCACTGTAAATCAGCAAACATGTAAATGTTGTTTAAGTCGCTGAAGGAGTGCTGATTCACAGCACAGAAGACCTGACTCCACAACTTGAGCAGATACATTGAATTGGGGTATTTCTGATGAAGAAATCCAGTCATGTGGGTGAATGGAACTCTAGAAAGTGAGAACAATGCAGAAAGATTAAACTAGACAATGAAACAATTATTTATATCTTCATTTTTAGCACACTGGCAAATGGAATGCATCTAGCTAAGTATATAAGTCTCACAAGCTGCCTCTCAATCTGGACCTGTGGAGCTGAGAGAAAGCACCGCAGCGAGGAGGAGAGAGATAGTGAGAAATCAGAGTAAAAGTGCAGATGATGGGAACACGCTATAAAACTGCTTTCAGACCCTGAAAGAAGCCAGTGTAGCGAACAACTTGCTCTGCTAAGGTCAGTACTAATCCTATTGCTGATTCAATTCTTTAGAGCCAGATGCTAAAACCAACTAAATAGAATAAAATAGTTATAATTTGGTGGTTCTGTCACTGGACTGTCAAGGCTTGGATCCAAACCTGGGATTTCATCCTTACTGTGGGTCCTTGCCTTTGTTTTCCTCCAGTCCCAATTTGCATCAAATACGCCTCGCCAAAGAATTCAGGAAAATACTTTTTGCTATCTTTGAAGGAAACATGGGGCCAAGAAATCAGAAAATGCTTTGCTATTTAGCTGTCCATATTTATAAAACCAGGAAGCCATCACTTACGGGCTTGCCATACAAGGGCTGAATAGACTGAGGAAGTTGCGTTTTAACATTGTTAGTGGATCAGTGGGAAGCAGTAATCCAACTGACTCTGCTTTCTGAGCCTTCCTGACAAACAAACCACTTTGTATAAGTTTGTTCTTGTGCCTGAGTAACTGCAGAATGACGGAGAAAGGTATGCAGCTTGTAAAATGGAAGTAGGAAGACTGCGAATTACACGCGAAAGGCTAGCTATAACAAATTGTATTTTCCTTTAAGTAGACTCTTCAATGTTACTTTTCCAGCTAACAGATCTCTCATCTGAGATGCAATTAAAACTCCCAATTGTTGCTCAAATGTTAGATACTTAATTTTCTTCTTTGTCTCCCGTTAGTATTAGATAACTTACCCAAAGCTCTCTCTGGTCAAGGAGCATAAAGTAGTTATGCATAGCAATAATGGACAGGATTGTTTGAAGCTAAGTACAGCATGGATCAGTCAAATGGGAGACAAAGGTGAATCTATGACTCTTACTATCTCACATTCCTAGGATACATCTGCTTGTCATGCCAGAAAATGGTGCTGAGTTTCCAGGGGCTGTGTGTTGCTGGGGCACAAACAACTCGTACAACTCTTACCCTCCTTGGTTGCCTACAGCAAACCTTACAGAAAGGTTGGTGTGAAATGAAAGCACAGGAAAACTCGTGTTGACTGCAGCCTCCAACTTCTTGGCAAGCCAGTATGAGCTCATCAGTATGGCTGAGTAATTGGGCTAGTGATAACAGAATTGTTAAGATAACCAAGCCAACTGTGAGAATTGTTTGGACCTTCACGGAAAATGTACATCTATGCAAAAGAACTTGTTGCTGTTGCATGCTCCATTTAGCAGACTCTTTCCTACTATGTATTTTGTTTCAGTAAATGTTTGTCACAGGCTCAGCTGTAGCCACATGTCTCTGACTATGAAGACTGGTAGGAGTTTTATGATGGATATTCTATGATAGATATATCCCATTAGTGTTATATTTTATTGGTGACAGCTAACCATCAAACTCATCCATGTACCAGACTTGAAACATTGAATGTTTTAACTTGCTGACTTCAGTCAGATTACACATGGACAAAACTTTGTGAATCACTCCAGAAGTATTTAAGTGATTTCAAAGGGTGAGATTAGAATTCAAACTAAACTTAACAGATCATGTAATTAGTTTGAAATCAGCAAGTTAAAACTCTAAAAATGCACTAGCAAGCTGTATGTGCAAGATGGAAAAGAATAATAGGATGAAAAATGATGAATTTAAGATGAATCTGGATGTGGACATTATAAAGGGCCCCAGGCTAAGTAGAAGCCACCAACTTTGTCATTGAGGGGATATATTTGCAGGGATCTTGTACATAAGGTGCTGTTTCTAAAACTAGAACAAAATTACATAGACAAACTGGAACAGACAAGTGTAAAGTAACAAATATTATCATAAAATTCAAAACTTTCTGCAAAGAAAGTTGGAAGAGTTTGTGGTGGTTATTTGAGAAAACAATAATGAAATATGGAAAAGGTCAGAAAAGAAGGCAGCCACAAGATTAATTCTCCATATTTATTTATAATTCAATGACATGTAACAGGCTTATTCTAGCAAAAAAAATTTAGGTAAGACATTGGAAAATGTTTCTAACTAGATAAAGATGGGTAGTGGAATGGATTCCCATAATCTTTTTTTAAGCATCTCCATTGCTGGAGTTTTTTAAGGATAGATTAGAGAGACATGTAAGTTGATCTGTATAGGCAGTTTTGCCTCAGAGGAAGGATGAAACTGTATGTTTGTCTTGAGACCCAACTGTGCCTTCACCTTTTTTTGTTTTTAATGGTATTTTTTTCTACATGTATTTCATCATTTGTATGTAATGCAATGCCAAACGCATTAAAATAAGGCTGCTTAAAGTGTGTATGGAAACAAACTGATTAAATTAATTTTTATGTTTTTCCACTCATTATGGAGTATCATGCTGAGGCAGAATACAAAATGAAGTGTGGTGTGAATGCTCATTACGGAAAAGCAAAAGAAAAATAATCCAATATACCCATTTGTAACGGAAAATGTTACAAAGAGCTTGCATTTCCACAGTACTCTTCTACTTTGAGTTTCAAAGTGCTTTGAGAAATGTTCTTTGCACCCCTAAGGCACTTTGTGTGGTGTGACCACGTCTGAGTAGCTTCACATTGGAGACAAAAGCTCCAAATTATCCAGTTCAAGATCTAAAACCAGCAGGGCCAGGCCTGGCATAGCTTCCTTCAGGTGCAGCTCATCCCTTCTTCTGAGTCATGCTCTCTCAGCATCACTGTCACTTGTCAACTTGCAGAAACGTCTCTGTGCTTTCATCAGCGCTTAAACGTGGCTTACCATCCTCTATGGCAGGGACAAGTGTTGAGTTACTGTCCTTTCCTGAGGATCTCTATGAACACACTTATGAAGAGCAAACGGGTAACAGGGGCTTCTATAAGAGAAAGCATGGTAGAAACCTGAATTGGCATAAAGTTTGCAACCTTGACTCTGTGCTTTTTAGGTATTTTTAAAAATAATTATTTAATATTGCTGTTTTTTTGACCAGTTTACATGTCTGCTTTATTTTAACGATGAATACTTGGGCCATGCAAATAGTAGTTGCTGTGCGAATGAATACTTCTCCATGTTAATTTTATTTTAATTTGGCAAGTTCTCAGAGGTAAATACGTTATAGTAAAACCCTCTTTATAGACAGCCAGCTGGACATCAAGATAAATCTGTTAAATGTGTGTGTATGTATGTGTATATATATATAAAAGGTGTTTGCCTGGTATTAGGTGGATTCACTTTCTATGAAAACTTAACTTAGCAGTAGTATGCCTTGTACTGCCCTTCAACACCACACTTTGTGGTGTCATTGTTAGAGGCAACAGCAAAAAGTATTTATACAATATAGGGGAAAAACCTCCAAACTCTCTAATAATGAGAATAAGCTTAGCCAAGGATATTTCTCTGAGAATTAATAACTAGCTTGGGTTAATGGTCACTGGCTTCACCTTAGGCCCTCGATTAATCCCTGAACCTCAACTGTTATTACCTAATTGACTTAGTTACATTTCATTTTAACATTTCAAAGTGATCTTCCTAAAATCACACTGACAGAGTAACGTGGTCTCTGCAGATGTGCACTGACATGGTTTCAATATTGTTACTTTGTCTCCATACTCTTGCATTGACATTTCATTTTGTTTTGACATCACAGTGCCACATCTATGGATCTGTGCCGATGACATGCGATTGTTCAGATTAGGCGAAAGCCTGCCCACGAGCGAGGGCAAGGGAACATCTTCCACAGGGACATGATGGCAGCTAAAAACCACTATGCAGAATTATTGTTAGTGTTGTGAATGATTGTTAGCAAATATGATTTGTATGTTTGTAAAGGGAAGAAAGATAAAATTTCACTTGAAAACTTGCGGGCTTTCTTAAGAAACAAACAGAAGTCTTTTCACTCTTAGATCAGCTAAAAAACCTAGCCTGAAAAACATGCCAGGTAATGTATTTAAAAAGAGTTTTTTTGATATTACCATTTCATGCTTATCGAGGCTGCAAATAAATTATTCAAATGTGGTGTCTTCCAGTAACATAGTATCCATGTAAGCAGTTGAATACTGTAAGATACAACTCTAAACTGAGAAATCCTTATAAAAATAGGGCATCAAAATGAAGTCTTTTTATGATGTGGAAAAGTTTTTTTTTTTTTTTTTTTAAAAGTCTTTTGAAGCTCTTTGATCCAGCTCTGAAATAATTTTGGTAGATTACTATTGTATGAAACCCATAATTTATAGTAGCTGACCTAAGCTGCTCTTTGTATAACAGCCATATACGAAACAATAACAGGAAAGTGAAAAACACAAGGGGAACTAAAACTACTCTGTTTATTATTTAGCTCATAATTACATCTTCCTTATTTAATCTTTTGAATCCTGGCATGTTCTTAATAATACAGGTTCAATTAATATTTACTATACACAGGAGAGTTAGTTTTGAGTAACGCATTTAGACTACCCAAACTTTGTATAACTTGTGACCTTTCCCTAACCTAAGCGAGGTCTATTTTATACAGATTGTACTAGATAGACGGTTTCTCTATAAATGGTGAAGTTGCTGCCAAGCTCCCATTGTTAGCTAGTTCATTTTTCAACAGGCACACTTTAGGTTTCTATCACACCACTGTAAAGAGCAAGCCCTCGAGGTTTCTTCTTTTGTCAACATAATAAAATGGTTATTTCTGAATAACCTGCAAATCCATCACAAATGCCCCTTTGTGACTTAGAATAACATGACAGGAGGATTTTTTTGTTTTGTTTTGGGGTTTTTTTTTTTTTTTTTTTGCAGGCAGCCTCCTATTTTATTCCATATTATTAAATTAATACTTGAGCAGCATTTGTCTTAGCATACATATAACTCATCCTCGAAATAACAAATGCATGTTTCTGACAACAGTTATTCTTGCTCAGTATTCACCATCTAGCTGCAGAACATCCCTTCAGAAGCTAAATGGTGAGACTACTTCAGGTGAAGGAAAAGGAAGAATCAAGTTCAATTCTGCTTACTTTTTTTGTTGACCTTTGAGGAGTCGTAATCAACTCTGTTAAAAAGAACAACCTGTAGGACGTACAAGCTCTTGCCAGAACAACTGTGGTTTGAGAACAGAGAGCTAGCCATCTTTTCCCTTCTGAGCCAAGCAGATTTTGGCACAGGAGGAAAGCTAAACCTTTGACTTCAACAGACCTTGCAGATGTGCTGCGCAAGCAAGGCATGAACTTGTGGAAAGGAAGTCTCCTTAATGAAAGAGACCACTGTAACAGCGATATTCCTAATATCGGCTTTGCCTATTTTCTGGTAGCACAGATGCAGATTAGTATCAGAAACAGAAGCTGTCAGTAGAAAACTTAGGACAGACTCTTCAAAAGCGAAACAAGGGCAAATGGGAGGATGCGGAATAAATGTGAAATGGTTAAGAAAGATGGAAAATGAAAAGGGGAGGATTTAAAGACAGACAAAAAAAGCCATGAAGACTCTTACGTAATAGTAGTCTAGAGTGTGGAGAAATCCAAAAGCAAATACCACGACAAAACAAGTTTTTGAATGCACAGATGTAACAAAACAGGATGAAAATTATTCATAAACTATCAGTACTATTAATGTGATAAAATAGTAATGAGGTAAGAACAGTAAGACATTTGGTCCTTTTTCTTCAGCTTTAGATTGGAAGTTCTATCCTGCTCTGAGCTGGCTTCAGGGAAAGATCATTAAACTCATGCTAATAATGTGTCCCCAGAATACAGAAATGGTAAAAAATGTTTTCTTTTTATACTAGAGTGTGACCCACCATTGTGCTGCTCCTCCTATACAAGGAAGTTTTACTTCCCTGTTCAACACAATTACATCAATTTCTAAAGCTCAGAACAGGCCTTATTATAGTGCTTGTAAGAGCAGGTGCTTGGTGAGTCTATATATGCCAGTGAGAACATCATTCAGTTTTATGCACACTTCTGTTTTCTGGCTAGGCGTAATTCATTAGCACACTCTACAGAACACTCCATAAAACTGGATTTGGCTTTAATGTTAAGGTTCTAATGACTACAGCATTATTTAAGAAAACAAAACCAACAAGCAACCCACAAGCAGTAGTCTCTCCTCTTTAATACTGAAATTGCTGTTTACATCTGATAAACAGAGAAAATACACAAATGAGGGTTTTTTTGTAAGACACAAGTAGGAATAACAAATAGTCTCTTTTTTTATGTTCTGCTTTCAGCATTTAAAATAGTGACACAGCATAATTTTTGTGGTGGCAAAGCTTGTTCAACAGCATATAATGAAATTAGTACAGTATGTATACTTTTGTGGCTTATTTCATCCTCATTCTAATACAAAGATGCTTAAAGGGGGCAATATATAAAGATGAGGTCAAAGCTTTGATTAAAGACAGCTGTATTGCTTTCCAACCTGTTATGTCATGGCATTAGGTAGAGGAATAAATAAACAAATACAAGCCTAACCTGATTTATCTGTGTGTCTCCACATAAATTTGTTTAATGTAAAAACAAATAAAGCAAAGCCTTGATGGAGGTTGAGCAGAATTTTCAACATCTGTGCAGACAAATTTAATTTATTCAAAAAGAAAAAGCAGCATTAGTGCATCATGTAAAAGCTGATTTAAATGATTTCATACAATAGAAAGCATATGCACTAGCTAAAACTAATTCAGTTTGCCCTTAAAACCCACTTCATTCAAAGAACCATTACTTATGAATTTTCTACTACAATAATGTTCAGTTATTTCTTCTTTTTTATTTTCTTCTGGATTTCACACATTCCACTAGCCTAAACCCCAGTCCCAGGGGCAGGAACATCCTACATGCAGCCTCTGTGTAGCATCAGGCAGGTATTGCTTCTGTGTATCTTTACAGGCAGATCCTTAAAGCTGGTTAGGTAAAATAAGCTAAGCACAATACCTTAGGAAGATGAACAAAAATGAGTTACAGGTGTAACAGATTTATTTTTGAAATAAATACTTCCACTATAGCACATTAAAACCCAGGAAAATAATCTCTATGCAACAATAACTCAGTGTAGTGGAGCTATACTAGCTTATCTGTGCAGCAAGGGACAGAGTACTAGGAAGACTAAAGAAAGATTTTTTTTTTTTTTTTCCTGAAAATTAAAGATTAGTCAAAATGATAACCTCCTGTCTGAAGCACAGCAAGAAGTGTTAAAGTGAGAACTAAAAGTTCAAAATAAAAATACTGCATATGCATCTGAAAACTAGAGATGAAAGAAAATGAAGTAAGATTAATACCCTTTTAACTCAAGGCAAGACTATGGAAAGTCTGCATGTGATTTTTGAAATCACACAGGCGCACAGAGTATCACCTCAGCTGCAAAAAGATGATGAATATGTACTGTAATGTTTTAAAGACCCTTTCCTTATGGAAGAGGTTATCAACTTGTGCTTTAGGAAGACTGTTATCACACCTTTAATTCTACAACAAAATCCGTACCTCTGCTTGTCTCAAAATCCGAACATGGTGAGCAGACACGCAAGACTCTCGCTGCCTTCTAAAAATACTCTGTCCTTTCTCAAATGCCGGTTAGTGAAGAAAAGAGCACTAAAGAGTGTCAAGCCCTGTAAGCTGCTATTGTTAAGAAACCTCTAACTGAGAGCACAAACCTGAGGCCCAACACTGCGTCTCTAAGTGGTGATGAGGATGAAAATAGGGCGAGATTGAACTCAAATCTAAGGAGAGCTAACACCCACCAAAATGCTCCTCTGATCTTGGTGCTTTCAACAAGAGAAAAACAATGCTTTTAAAAGTTTTAAAACTTTTAAAACATAAGTATGCAGGAAACTTATGCTCTACTCATCAAAGTTTTTATCAGGAAACTTTGTGTGCTCTATTTGTCTTGTGGCACTGACACAGGACAAAACACTGTTTCATCATCCTTTTTTTTACTCCCCTTGTTGAACACCAGAATGGCAATCTTCTTCAGAAGTAACCCACACAGGGAGCTCCTGCACATTGTTCTTTCGGACTTCAGTATGCCAGAAAATTGAATGTTACAGTACCTACAGGGGTCAAGACAGATTCCTTCCTTAAAGTCAGTTAAGAGAAAAATTCCTAGGTACAGATTCCCTGGGGGTTGGGGTGGAAAAGACAAACACAAGCTATTTTTGAGTCGTTAAACTACTTATTAAAACCCGACAAATGTAACACCAAACCCCACCCCCCAAAATTCACTAACTTACTTTTTAATTGTTAACTTGGTATTCCATTATTGATTTTAGCAATCAGATAGTGACAAAACACATATACCAATTATTCTCTCAAAATACTGCTCTTCACTGTAACAGCCAGAACTTACACAATCCTGTCTTATCACTTGAGCTTTATGAGCTCTGTATTATGTTTTAAGCCCCAGAAAAACAGTCTTTACCAATTTTCCACATCAGTGTAGGTGTTTCAGTCAGATCCGTAGCACTGAATAAACTTGTGAGTTAAACCGTAAAAAGCCACTTATTTTTAAAGGTGACTCTGTAACAGGCATAAGAAAAGCGGCACCTTTCAGCCTCTGCATTTTTACATTTGTTTAGAATGCTAGAAGAAGCCATCCGGAAGGAAGAAAGATTATGAGTATCTAGAAACTTGCTGTTTGACAGAGACAGAAATGCTGATAATGAGTGGGTTGTGTCTGTCTTTTTTGGCTGATCACAACAGAGGTCTGAAGCAAAACAGAAACTCTTGATATGTTTGTGTAAAGAGGCAGTAGCATAAGGGCGGGCAGCAGGAGTTCAGCTGAAGTTCAGGGCAGATGCTGCCATTAGTTTACACTGCAGGAAAGTAAAATTGCTTCCGGATTTACCTCTTCCTCCCAACATCAGCGTTGAGCCATGCTGTGTCGCAGAGTCACGATGTCGGTAGGAAAGCAGTCTTTTAGCAGGATACCACGCTCACGATGGCAGTCCAGCTCCTCAATAAATCCATACCAGTAGATGACTAATCCAGGGCCAAATCTATCAAGCAAAAAGGAAAGTTAACTTATGTGCTTGTGTTAGGAGAAATTTAATTTCCCACCTCTAGTTATTCCAACACGGACAGTATTGGACCTCCATTAGATTTTCAAATTTTAATCAATGTTGAATTGATATATGTCATTAATACCTGGTTCCTTGAATAAAAATGCTATTTAGAGGCTCAAGTGATCCACATCAGAGTTTTGTTTTTTCCTTTGAATATTCTGCATGTACCAGTAAAAAAAAGACTTATGCTTTAAATACTGAATAACATTCTGTAACTTTGATACATACAGAAGTCTCTCTTGCCCTGCACTCTGCTTTTCCAGATTTGGGCATGCAGGCATTAAAAATACAAGGGCTTATGCAAGTTCCAGTTCATGCAAATTATACTACCATGAAGATAACAATGAATACTTAAAATAAATATAATTGCTACAATGAGGTAATTGTTAATGTAAAGCACAATTCAGAAAGAAACAAAGTTTCTGCTGTAATATCTCTGAAATGTGCCTCAGGAATTCCTCAGATATTGCTAACTCTGACTGATCCCCACTAGGCAATCTCAGGAAGTAGCCCCATGGACCATTTTACCCATCAGGAAGTTCAGACCTTCAGGCTGGGTTCATAAAGAAGTAATCACTATTAATCACTGTGTACTGTGATATGTTTTGCACATCAGTTTCACGTTTTTCCTACTGAGAGCACTTAATTAAAGGGCAGCACTACTTTTGGTGTAGTGTTGCAGGAATTTTACAGTGAAATCATAAATTATGAATGTTGGGTTAGTAAAAGGATGTCTAAAAACAGAACTGCTTTCTGTAGTCTAACATTACAGCAGTCTGTACAACATTAGGCCAAAAAGCTTTTTCTTTCCTTGATTTATTATATGCTGTAGTGAACTTGCCAAAAACAACAGCGCAGGATGAGCTGTTAGATACCGTCTGTACAAGAAAAAGTTCAATAGAATGTCATGTAATGGTTTATATGCAGAGCTGTGCTCCGGACTCAACCAATATGGTAGCCAATTTTTGTTAATGTTTAATTATAATGAAAATGTGTTAGGGGGTGCACAGTAACCAAGGGGTGCACAGTTACCTAAATGTCCACTTAGCAGACAATACAAGCACCCAAAACTGTGGGTAGTGGCAGACTGGCTTCATTAGGGAGGTTTCTTCCCAACAATGGAGGGAAAACTCTGTTTGATGTACTCATGTAATGGAACAGGCATCAAAGGAAGAAGCAGCCCTGTGGTTTCCTCCTGCAGTTTCAATTAGATACGGTAGTCGTTAGCCCAAAACTGCTGCATAGCATTGTAACATTTCGGTTTATGGCTACTACTTCTCAACTGAGAAGTGGCTGCAGTTTAGTGGCAAAGTAAATTACGCCTCAGCACAGCTAAGGCAACACAGGCAAATGTGCTTTTTGCAACTGAAAGATGATATTTGGAAGGAGAGAGAGGTTGAAACTCTGACAAATCCAGATATACTACCTAATGTATTCAAACGTGTTCAGCATTGAATAAAGCACAGATTAGGAAGTGGCTCATGGAAGGACGATGCTGCCTACACCCAGTTCCTAAGTTTTCTCTCGCTGGCCAACAACTTCATGTGGGGCCAAGATGTGCACAACCCTACTGCACTACGGAGGCCGGCTAGCCTAGCAGTAGTGAGAAGTAAATGGCAAGTGAAGCCAAGGACTGATGCTCCCTGCCTCCAGTGAGAGGCTGTAATTTGCTGATGCAGGACGCGCTTTTGTTGTTTCACAGACTATGTATCTGTTCCCACATCAACCAAACATAGTAAAGGGATAATTTGGTGGGGATGTACATAATGCTAACCAAAACTATTTTAAAAGCAAAGATAAAACCCCCAGAAGATAGGGAGTAGACCTTACATTTCTAATGGGCTATTTTATGCAAGGCAGAAGCTATGAAATGTCCACAAATACTTACTCATTATGAGCGCATGTGCCAGGTAAAATCTTCATGCTAATGAGCAGCTGCTCACCCAAGTTTTGAAGGGCTCATTTTGCTCTGTGTGGCAGTCTGAATCCCCTATCCACCACAAAATGCATGTGGCACTGCGCTCATGTAAAAAAGTTTTTTTTTTTAAAAGGAAATTTTTAATAAAATTAGTATTTCAACATGCCCCAAAAGTGTCTTTCTAGCAAATCATTACAGCTCAACCACATTTTTTCAGGAATATTTTATGCTTTAAAAATTACCTTCAGAAATCATCAAATTTGGTAATAAAATTTATATACAAGAACATCGGCATACTGTTAATTGCAGGAGCAAGTATATTGTAGCATGAAAACATCCATCAAGCCTGCTTTTCACTGTAATACGGCAAAATTATTTCCCCTGTACTGCCTAGGTTGAACTTTTTCCACTATATTGTGTAACTCCTTCTATTATAGCTCTATATCATACCTCCCATATGTATGATCACATAAAAAACATACCATACTTTCGTTTAAAAACACTTAAGTGCAGTACTTAAGATCAAAATTAACTTGTTGGCACATTAAGCATTTGCCACTGACTATCAGGAACTCCTGTTGCTAAGTGCTAATTTCTCTCTCATTAACGCCCAGAGTTGGCAAATCACAAACAATACCACTGGTTAATTACTGCTGCCTTAATTTGAAAAGACACTTAACCTTTTTGTGTAAGGGGATAAGGTATGGAAGTGTAACCTAGAAGTAAGAACTATCCTTTTTAATTTAACTCCTTCCAAAGCACAGATATGACACCATGAAGAACAAAACTCAACGCTGTGAATTACGAAGTAAAGCTTCAAATTGATTTCTCTATCAGTTGTAACATTTAACAAGTTAGTGACTAACCCTGGTTTACACAGGAGAATAAACTAAAAGGACAGAATGCTTACTTATATTACCATGGAAAGGGGACTCATTTATTAGCCCTGAGGAGGAATAAAAAACCGCATTGAATGTACCAAATGGTTCTAAAACTACATAGACACGGTATGCAATATAGGCCAGGTTATGCCATTTCATATGAAAGACACACGGGAGAAAGTTTAAGATTAAAATGAAAATCGAGCTTAGAGTGTAACAAACTATGGACTCCTATGGATTTTGTTCTTGCTCAGAAAAATTCCATAAATCCCTAAAATGAGGTTAAATTGTACTTTTCCCTCCCTGTCTTTAGTTCTTTCCCTGAAAAGCTTAGGTGTGAAGGAATGTGTCTAAAGGTTATATGAAACTGTAGTTTTACCTATTCCAGTGAAACTATTACTTTTAGAACTTTATTTTTATATGCTGTTTCTTTTTAAAGCTGAAAAGAAATCCAAGTAACTAAGGTTTGGTTAATTCCATGCAGTAAAAATTGAATAAACAGGAAATATAGAGGCAAGCCCCCTTCAGAATATAATAAACACAGCAAGTGAAGATTGTCCATGCAGGTTGCATAAGTTTATTTAAAAATCAACTAATAAATATGTAATTATCATTATATAAATTCTGGTTTAGTTATTATCTAGTTTTGACATCAGAAGTTGTGACCACAGGCAGCCAAAGCCAACCTAGCAGCACTTTAGTGCAGGGTCTGAGTGCCAGAAGTGCTAAAAGCGAGGCAGACAGGCTTATGTCCCACGGCATGGCAAGAAAAGTGCAGGATTAGAGAAGCCCATGGATTAGTTTAGGCCTAATTGAGGCTTGATATGGAAGACTAAATTTAGTCTAAGTACTAAGGGCAGCAGACGGTGTCTTTCAAAGAATCAACTTAAGCATTTGAGATAGATGCTGGAGATAGTACAATATAGTTTGAGTATAGTTAAATACAGTTACAGTCTCAACAGTACTTCAGATAAAATTTATGTCTGATCATACTATTCTAAATAAGTCAGCTTTGCATTAACTTACATGTTTGGAGGATCTTTTGTACTGATCCTCCTATTTTGAAAGACACCTATTTTGAAAGAAATCCATAGTTAAAGGATTATAGATTGGTACACTAGGCTTTGTTCTTGGAAACAAGTTATGCTGAAAAGCCAGGAGGGTACAATTCAGATAACCCAAAGCAAATGGTTCTTTTCCTAAAACAAAAAACAAAAACAAAAACAAAAACAAAAAAAAAAAAAAAAAATTGTATAAGTCGAGGGATCACTTAAGAGAAAAACAGGGAAAGAAAAGACTAAGTAAAATGTGAATCTGGGTTTCGCTTGCCCTCCAGCTGAACCAGTTTTGTGCTAGAAAAGAAAAAAGACTTTTATTTATTTATCAAAGTGGTCTAGTAGGATCACACATATTCTACTTCACTTCAAGAGAAACTACTTTCTAGTAATGTCTTTTCTTCTGGAATGTCTGTGTGGCATCCATGCTAGCTTCTAAGGATTCACCTAGACATGTGGCTGTTGTCAGTGGATTTTTTCACCATCAAAAAGCCTTGCATGTGGTTTTACGAAAAATGCATTTTCAACACACTGCTCGATACTGAGCAGAAATGTAAAACATCTTGCAGTTGTTTTTAAATAAATGTTCACTTTATTTATTCTCAGTCTATTTGTTATGGATGGGCTGTATGCATCTCAGTATAATGTAAGTAATTTTAATTCTAAAAGACTCATAATGAAATGCTGGCATATGAATTATTATTTCTAATATGCATGTATTTAAGCAAATATTTTATCAAACACATTCAGATAAGTATTCCTGTTATACAAAAGCAGAACAGCCTACCTGGTTGGTGATTTTAATTCTGAAGGTCACATCTGAATGTGACTTGGAAAGGACTGCATTCTGGTCCCTTGCTTTTAATGTCAGATCATCAACAGTGCCAGCTAAAAAGCTGGCTTTGTTTCCTTGTTTTCCTTTTTAAATATCAAGCAAATTAGAGCATTACCACTTGCACATCACTACTTACTTCATGGGAAAAGGGAATTAGAAAAATTCACAAATAAATTATTATATTTATTCTAAGTCATTTATCATAGTTCCTTTGAATCACAGTTGTGAGTAAACTGGTTTTACCTGTAGCACTAATGAACCCTGAAGATATAATTAACCCCTCCTATAATATCTAATAAATTTACTGTTTAAGGACTCACAACTTTATTTTAGTGTTCTTGTAGAAGTCTCATTTGTGTCAGCGGAGGGCATTTAGATATTTGCAGAGCTAGGCTAGTAAGCAACAACTGCAGACCACATTTTCAAGTAAGGTCAGTTGGCATCAGCCAGCCAACTTCCTTACGTCTAGACCAGTTTACTACTGCAGATGACACAGCGTTATATATCTTGGCAAACATTTAGTAGCTGCTGCTCAGACACTGACTTTGATTAGAAAGAAATTTTCCATTTAAACAGCTACCACAAGAGTAGCTCAGAATAGTTTGTACCAAGGTATTTCTGCTACTGTTCATTTATATGGAGTCTTAAAATCAAATAAAGGTACTTGTGCATGAAGACAGTGAATTTTAAAAACTGTGAAGGCAATTCAAAGATAACTGTGGGGTTTTATTATCCCTGTCACTTTTTAAATCCTCCATACACTTTTGTGATCCAGTGACACACACAGTGATTTAAATAAAACATGCCTTCAAGGCATTACACAGGATCTTCTTTCTTCGACTTCAACAAATCTGGTTGAAAGAAAAATAAATCCAATACTTAGTCAGAGTTTAACAAGTTCTGGTCACATACTTTTAAAGATAATAGGAAACTTGTCCATGGCACTAGCAAGCACTGTATCAAGCTCTGCACGCAAAAGTTTGCAGCATATGATGTCTCAAGGCTCCAGGCATCCAGTTTATGCTGCTTAAGGTAAAATTAAGCAAGTAAAACCTAATCTGCTTTAAGCTTTGATGTTACTACAGTAGTTGGGGGAAGTCTTATTTTTACTGAAGACATGGAAAAAAATTAAAGTCTATTAATATTCTTTGAGACTCCCACTTCCAAGGAGGTTTTGACTCAAAAGTGAGAATTTCTTTCAGGCTGAGAAAGGTAGGCGCCTTCATGAATGCCAGATATTGATGTTATATCCATTTGGTATGGAAGCTGGAGTTGTCTGGTGAAACAAAGGTGGATGGAAACTAGTATCATTTCTCTGTCTTTATAGTCACACCTCTCTTGGATATAAATAAATCTTAATGACCTTTTTTTTTAATACTAGCTGTCTTTTTATCTGTGCAATGAGATTGTTAAGACATAAGCCAAATAGCAGCATTTCATGAGGTTTATAATATGATTTAATTGATTTTGGCATTTAGAGAGATAAAAACAAATGAAGTGATACTTACATGGATATAAGAGATTAAAATATTTTAGAATTTTACATAGCAGAATTTTACAATGCATATTAATAGAATGCACAAAAACTGCATCACGGTCATTAAAATATTATAAGTACAATATAACTTTTAGCTGCATAATACATTTTTAATAAACAAACTGTCGAAACACATTCTTCACTTACACTAATTCATTTAGATCTGAGTGCTGTTCTCCAGGCAAATAAAGGATTTTTATAATCCTCAATGACAAGTTATTTTTTTTAAAAATATAGTTCTCATTAAAATTAACTTTTAAAAGCTATGATTAAATAACATTAAGTTTAGACTGATTTACAAGGATCAAGGCTTTCTAAGTGAAGACTGATGCAGTGAGTGAGAAAGAGAATACATACTGGCTCAAGGCAGCTTGTCATTAAGACAAGTGAGCCTTGAGTGAACTTTGAATTTCTCAAGTTTTGTTGGTTCATGTCCTAACTTCTACTGAAACATATTGTTTTCTATTAATAGTATTCCAGATGCTCAACTCTCAAACTGGCTGTGTGTACTTAAGGTAAAATTTTCTCTTTTTTTATATTTAGCATCTTCAAAATCAGGTAGATGCTTTGCACATCAGACACTGAGGTTTTGTGCTGTGAAGACAGACTGTAAGGTGCCCCTTATGCCTGCACTGCAGGATTGGGCTGATGCATTTAAAATTAACATGGTGCTCACATTAACATTTTAGAAGAGAAATTGCTAATCCTTACACTGCTGCATTGTTTCATGGGAATTATGGCCTAAGTTTTCTCTGGCTTTAGCAGAGATCACTTGGGTATACATTTTGGAAAACAATTCATTTTAGCTGCCTGGGAAGTTAGTTCCAGTATCTGTCTAAAAAAAGAGATAATAGACAGTCTTCCAGGTACCTTACATGGTAATTTGGAGATAGATCCAAGTTTCCCTGAAATACAAGAATCTTGCATCACTTAACCATCTCAATTCAGGGCAAAGTGACTTCAGGCACCTGGATGATGGGCATAACTACGCAAAAGAAGATCAACGAAAAAATCTCAATCTGAAAGGCACAATAGGCACAATGTAAGAAAGCTTCCTACATCTTTTTTTTGAAGTTTCATAAATTCTTTGCTGATGGAGAGAGTCTAATATTCTATATTAGCTGTTGCATCTACATATTTGCCCTTTATAATTCAGGGTTAGCACACTGATTTAATGCACCTCTACAAAAGTGTTAATGCGCTTCTGTTCAAAGCAGCAACACCCTTCCATTGTGCAACATGCAATTTGATGACTAGTTTACTAAAGCTATGCTACTTTTATTTAAGTTGTGCTTTGTATTTACCAGTTAAGACACTGCAAGAATGTTGCTATCATTCAAAAAACTGGGGAAAAAATGTGATTGCATTACAGAATTATTCATAGAATCATAGAATGGGTTGGGTTGTAAGAGACCTTAAGGATCATGTAGTTCCAAACCCCCTGCCACAGCCAGGGACACCTTCCACTTAGACCAGGCTGCCCAGATCCCTGTCCAACCTGGCCTTGAACATGCCAGGTATAGGACAGCCACAGCTTCTCTGGGCAACCTGTTCCAGTGCCTCACCACCCTCACAGAGAAGAATTTCTTCCTACTATGTAATCTAAATTTACCCTCGTCAGTTTAAAGCCACTGCCCCTTGTCCTATCATTCCATGCCCTTGTAAAAAGTCCCTCTCCAGCTTTCCTGTAGGCACCCTTTAGGTAGTGAAGGCTGCTATTTCTATATACTATATAGTTTCACTGGAAGCAATGCTTTCAGATTAAACCTAGACAAAGAATAGTGCTTCCTGAGGTACTTGCTTGTTACTCAGTTTCCCTGAGAAAGCCTGATGCCATTAGTTCACTCTCCAGAGACTGTCAGTGCAAGGGTGCTGTTGTTTGATTCTGCACATTTGAAGCTGACGATCAGTGCTGAGAGGAGTTACTGAGGTTATTTCAAACATTTTGTTAAACTCACAGCAGTCCTCCCAAAGGAATGCTTGGCTGCAAACTCCCTCTTATCCCGGGTGACAGAAAACATGAGAAAAGCTTTTGAGTACAGTCAGATTGAAGTGCAGGCAGCATTAAGTGCTGGTCAATGCATGTTGCCATTAGGTGATTAATAGTTGTTTATTTTTAGGGCTGGAAGTAACAGGCCATCCTAAGGCCAGTGCAAGATGATATCTGAATAATCTGTGAGTGTCTCAGAGTTTGCAGCAATCCCTTCTTTCTCTGCAGCTGTTTTTCTAGTGACAGCACTTGCTAGAGTGATAGGATATGCCAAGAGTGCATTTAACAGAGGAGGGAGAACTGCTCTCACAGCAACTGACTTTTGTTTAATAATTATTGTAAAATAGAACCAAACTAATGAGAAAAGTTGTCAAATTTTGATAGCAAAAATGCTGATAAATGCTGATAAACAAACACACTATATACCCGTGTGTTTAGCATTTGCTGAGAATAAATCTTGAAGCCAGCACTAAAGGTACCTCAAGACATTTTGAATGAATTATTAGACAATTCTCTATCTCCGAATCCTTATACACAAATATACAATAAAATAAACAATGTAACAGATGAATTAACAAATGGAGGACAGCTCGTTTGTGCTTCCCGCTTCCCAAATCAGAGAATTAGTCCAAGACTGGATAGTAAATCACACTGAGTATCTTCACACAATGTTGCTTGGCAGTTAACTACCAAACACACTATTAGGCATAACTGACAGGCAGAAATATTTTATGTGTGATGCTGTACTTAAATTTACTCTCTCTCAAAGTGTAAGTCACCTATCTGTATCAAGCAGAGAACAGATGAAAAAGAAAGTACTATGTCTGCTGCCCATTACTGTAGCACTTCATGCCCACCCGGAAGGAAAGAAACACCTTGTCCAAACTGCAATATCACTGCTGCCTTCGGAATCTGATGGCAAACTCTAATTGTATCTGGCATTCACTTACTTTTAATGCCTGGGACTTATCAGCTTGTCTTCCAGTTGATACATATACCTAGTGTCTGCAGAATCTGAGTTGGCCCTGCCCCACTTCATATTTGAAAATAACTTGCTTTTCAGTTGTTATTTGGAAAAGGAGTGCATCCTGAGATATGTAAGTCTTACGTATCACCTGCAAAATATCCAGTCTCTCAGAAGACTATAAGAACATTTCATGTGGTGAAAGGTGGAGACTGTTCCAGAGACTTCAGGAGGCCACCAAGGCAACTTGCAGAATTGTTATGCTAATTATCAGATGAAATAAGTGTATAAGTGGGGATGTACAAAGAAATCTACTTTCCCTTTTTTGCCTTCTGTCTCCTTCACTGTTTACATACACACACAGAAGTCTACTACACGCACCTTCTGAAAAATTCACAATGCTATTTAGATTTGTTTACAAGTTATTTGTTCTTAGTATATACCAACACTAGAAACACTTTAATTTCAACTTCAGTATCAGGCACCCAAATTCTTTGCAGGTATAAGGCATCTCTTTCTACCTGATATTTCCAACCTGCTGCCTCATCCTGGAGTTAGATGCATTAACATTTGTCCCTCTTTTGAAGGAGCAATGACGGTGATTGTACACGTCAACACATATAACTGAATTATAACACCAAAGCAAGGGAAACCAATTCCTTGCCTGCCTCTACCAAAAGAGGTTTAAACCTGCCTTTACCATCTCCAGGAGACTGGCCTAAATGCTAAGCAACAACAGAAGAACTGCAGGACGCAAATTTCAAACCAGTCAGTTTTGCCTAATTAAAGAACCACTTAATCAAAGGCTATATACTATTGCCTAGTGGAAGAGGCACTCATGCAGGAGGAAGGAAGTCCAGATTATAGTCTCAGCTCTGAGGAAACATTTAACACTTAAATTGAATCCTGCTTCCTTGGTCCATGGTCATGCTTAGTCTAACAAGCATGCCACCTTTCTCAGTCCTTAAATATTTCATGTAAAGGTGTTCAATACAGAAAGTTGAAAGCATCAGCTCTTGTTCCCCACAACAACTTGAAGTGGGCACCATACTAATCCTAATGCAGCAACAATGCAAGCTTGAGTTTTCACAGGCAGAGGAACCGAACCCAAGTCTGCAAGATACACAGATTTTCATTGCCATGTAAGCAAGCCTAAAAGGAGAGAGAGGAAGAATCAAAACGAGAATGCTATTACTAACAGCATATTAGTCAAGACAGCCAGTGGCATATTACAATCCACCCCGACGATAACTGAGCCAGAAGTCTTCAAAACAATAAAGTCACATTAGTATGAATATTTTCCCTGATGTAAGAATATGTTGAAAATCGCAGAAGACAAGTTGGACTCTGTATTCCTGTGATTTTGGTTTGATATTATTTTTTCCTTTTTTTCTTTGCCATGCAATTGTTACATTGGTATGTCAAGTCACTTACTCTGTATATGGCATTTGTATGTTAGCTGTTCCCAAAGATGTTATGAAGGTTATTATGCAAATAGCCACAAGGCCTCTATGTCAAATATAGCAAAATCCTTTTAGACAAATTTAAAACAAACTGAGAGTGACTACGGGTTTTTTTTCTAAAGGTCAGTATAATATATGCACCTGGACTACTGGAAGTCACCGTAAAAACTGCTGTATTGAAAATGGGAGTCTAATGTCAATCAGTGGCTAGGATACGAATAAAATCCATGCAAAATATTGCAATATTAACATTGTGTGTGATACAAAGATTTTTCTCAGTTATTGCTGGTTTGGTGTCTGGTAACTATTACTGTTGAGTATTTTTAACATTTTAATAAAAGAAGAAAAAATATATTAAGCATTGAAAACTTCTAGTACTGAATAATCTATTCACCTTAACTGCTTCTCTTAACCTTTTTGTTTTATATGTGGTGTATTTTATAAAAGAACATTGTTGGCTGGCAGTCTTCTAAGGGCATCAAAGATAGACAGTACCATTAGGTTGCTAGTCTTGTTCAATTCCTGCTCCCTTTAAGACAAAAGCAAAACTAATAGAAAAGCAACAACAAGAAGAAAAATAAATAAATACAGGTTTTCCTTCCAAAGATAAACTAAACTGAATTAAGCAGCTTGGAATGTCATGAACAGCTGAACACCAAGCAATTTTACCAACTTTTTTGAGACTAGGGTAACTTCCACCTGAGCCCAGATACCTCATTGTTTTTTGGCTCTTACATTGCCTAAAAGCTCGGAATAAATACATTAAGTCATAAAATTATGATCTGCCATGAACAGCTGTCTTTTACTCTCCCTTGTCAGCCAAAAATTGCAAGGAGCTGTTGTTTCTTGTTTAAAGTGCTTATTTTCTGGTGTTCTCTCTCTATTTGCTGCAATTCCAAAGCATGCCATACGTTCAAAACGTAACGAAGGACAGAGGTTAAAAACAGTTCCTGAATTCCACAGTTGCTGCACTCGCTCTTACAGGAACCTCTCAAGAAAGCTGTCTCTCACAGAAATCCACTTGTCATGAACAGCCATAACGCAGCTTAAGGAGAGGTGCTGAAATAAGGTTTCCATCTGCTCCAACCTGAGCACAGATCACTGAGTATGTGGAAGACAGGAATGACACCTTCAACTTGAACTGAGTAATGGAAGCCCAATATAGACAATTAAAAAGATACTTAAGATATCCTTCTTGTCAGTCCCCTCAGTCTGTAGCAAAAGAGGGGGGGGTTTCCCTATGTGATCAAGCTAGACCATTGTGTGGAAGGCAAAAAAACAAAATAAAATTCAAAACCCCAAACCCAAAAGAAAAAACAACCAGAAAAAGGAGAGAGAAAAGTAGAGTCAGTAAATGAAAAGAAAGAACAATTGCACTTCATTAAATTAAATAGAGAACATTTTGGCAATTAGAATGATTTCCTTTTCCTTCTAGGATCTCTCCGTAACAATCTCTAACTTTTGTCAAAGATTTGAAAATCTCTTGTTGTCTCTTTGAGGCATCATGTTTTTTACAAATTAGTATTTCTATTCTTGAGATAACTTCTACACACAGTTTTAAGTAACTGAACTGACTTAGAGCTAGGACTGTGCACAACAGACTAGTATACCTTAGCTAGCTATTGCACATTACTACATACCAATACTAATAAACTCAGCAAGTCTGGCACCCTCTTCCTGAAGAATGAGATGAATCAGCAGTAGGATTTGAAGCTTTTTAACACCAAGTCTTTCCTTTGTGGAATTCTTCCAATGACAAAGTTACCATCATCAGGCTACCGAGATGCAAACCGACTAATTAGCATTTGAAACAGTGTGGTGTGTTCTGTCCTGGTTTCAAAAACCAGCTACTCAGTCAAAAAAACCCAGCTGCCCCACACTCCTTCCCTGCTCAGAAGTATCTTACAGCAAGATGTATAAATGGACACAGGCATATACATTTTTTCAAGGCTCTCTAGGCCTATAGATGTCATACAGGTATTGTATTTTTGCTGAGGGTAAATAGGACTTTCACTTAGAGACTGAATACCTCTCCCTCTCCACAACTGCTAAATCCACATTAACATTTTAAGAAGCCATACCAATAGATTAAGCATTATTTTTAGTTAAGTTCAAAGAGAAGAAAGAGTACAGCTTTGCCTGCTCTACCTGATTTCACTATGGCAACAGCAGAAAACTGGTAAATTCAGGAGATTAAGAGAGCTATAATTCCAGCTGAAGCAGCAAAAATAAGAATAAAAAAATTAACTTATAATTTCTTGGTTACATACAGGCACTTCTGAACCATTATTTAATTAAAAGAAAAAAACAACCCCAAGTCAGACCACATACAAAATTATAGCAATGGTGTAGAACAGTATACAACAGCTTCTATTTGCTTAAGCAGTATTTCCACTTTAATGTACTTATTTTCTCTCATTTGCTTAACATTGCCAATATTTAGTACTGTGCAAATTTATGGAAATCTGACTTTAGAGAGCTTTGTGGTACTGAGTGATTTTTTAATTCCTTCTTTATATACTTATACTGAAGTGACTTGATGAGATTCTGGAATAAATGAAATGTAACTGAGTAGCACGTAACGATGTCTTGTGACATGCTGAGAGGAAATATAGGTAGTAACATGTCATCGCTGTCGGTAAAATAATTTGATTGCTTTTACATTGGTTTACTTTGCAAAAAAGTCTGTCCCATGACTACAAAAATGATAGATAAAACCCAATAGATTTGTAAACTTTTTCCATGGACATTTAAGGACAATTGTGCATTTGCACAGTACCTTGCTTATACACTGCAAGAGATGGGAGATTGTCTAATATTTATGTCAGAGGAACTCAAACTGTGTTTCACTTTTTAGAAAACAAAACAAACCCAAACCAGATACTATATTTGGATTGCTACTGTGTAAACATATAATAAACAAAATTAATAGAAGAGCAGATGTGGTGACAGAAGATGAAAACTTTTAACTTCTTGATATCACTGTCTGGCAGCCATGGCCAATCTTAGAACATTTGTTGTCTTAAATAGTAAAGATCCAGAAACTAAAACAAACTTTTCTTTTTTTTTTTTCTTTTTTTTTTTTTTAACGCCCGTGTTCAAGTTATCTGCTTTTTTACTGCAGAGAAACTGTTCTGACTCTTGTACATGATCTGCAACTTAACTGTAGCAAGCCCCAAATATTGCTACAGTTCATTTCAAACCTACACATAGATATATAGCTTGCAATAAAGAAATGATATTTCTCTTTGCTTTCCCACAGGAAAGAAAAATCAATCTGAATAACAGCTGATCAGTAAAGGGATACAAAGTGATGCAGCTAAGGAAAGGGCAAAATAATCCTGGGAGGTTATTTTCAGTAAGTGCTGGGAGAGAGATTTTCAGTAAAAGTCTAGAAATACTGTATTCTCTTAAAGACTTGTTTAGCCCTCATCTGGAAACTGTAGACAGGTCATTCAAGACAGACATGTAAAGCCAGATATGGAGCAAGGCTACTGCACTGTCCAGGAAAACTTAAGAGTTGCTCACAGGAAAGACTGGATGAGTTTGGCCTTTCCAGCCTAGGCGAGCAAAGGCTGTGAAGGGGTGTAACTGTCTTCCACCACCATGTCAGGGAGGCCAATGCTCTGAGTCTAGCAAAAACTTTCAGTGAGGGCAGTGGGACCAAAACACTTTAAATGATTTTAAAATCCCACTTGGTAAATTTAATATGTTTAGCACTGTGTTTATGATGGGTAGTAGACACGGTGACAAAATCTTATACATTTCTAAATGCAGTACATGAAACTAATAACACAAAATATGCTCTCAAGCAATTTGAAATTATATCACCACTGCTAACAAAATTAAACACAGACTCAAATGTTTTTTCCTTATCTGAGGAACAAAGATAAATGCCTATATAAGATGTTGTATATTTATAAAATGAGATACCAGAAAGTTATTCAGAATGCAGGAAGATAAAGAGTTTTAAAAAAGGTAAGATGAAAAGCAATCTCCTTTTCTAATGAGATTGAATTCAGTATGTATCTGAACCATTGTTTATCTGCCCACAGACACAGCTCAATAATTTAGTTTTCATAAATAATAATGGACTGTCTGATTTTTATCAAAGGTAACATCTTCAAATTGCAAAGGTTCTCTTGTCATGGAAAACAAATACATGAAGACAAGCAAACTTTTCTAATTGAAGAAGTATATACAACTTTTCTAATTTCTCTTTTTGTTTTTACAACACATATGTACAACCTCAAGCTCCTTCTGGTTCAGTGTTATCCAGGTTACTCTTGCATAATCCTCAAGCCTAGAGCAAACTCAACAAAGACACACTGAAAGAAACGTAAACAACCTCCAAACCTCAGAAACCTGAGTAATAGCTCCGTCACTAGTTCCCTGTTCTAGTTTTCAACAAAAAAAGATTACCTGTAAGCAATACCCATGCCAGTAACACACTCCATTGTTGTTTTGTTGTCCCCCCCCACTCCGTAACCCTCCCCCTTAAAATTAATTTCTAGATTCCTCCTGAGGTTCTAGTTGTAATGTACATAGCTCATAAAAGGTTCCTCGGATCAGCTGCCTTGTCACCCCTGACTGACCTGAAGCAGCGGACTCAAAGTGGATACCGCAGTTCATAAAGCACAGAGCAATTCTAATGGTAAGCGAACGCATAAAATTGCCAGCAGAGAATTTTTACCTGTAAAACAACTTCCTGGCAGAGGTAAGTGTGACAGATGCCTGCTCGTGGAGTATAATGCAATGCCTGCCACCTTCAACAAACTTGCTCACAGTAAAAATGGCTGAATTTTTTTTTTTTGCTTACAGATAGAGCTTAACTTTACAGTAAAACTGAACAAAGCAATAGCAACTGAATCAAACGTGACAGCAGAACCCCATTTTATGCACACACTTTATTGCAGTTCTTAACTTTGTGTTTGTATAGCTAGTGTATTTATGCTCCAGAATGTCTACAACTGAATTACACGCACACAGCGGTAATCTGCCAACTGAATGAGTAAAAAAGAGGGTGACTATTCCAGGGGGTGGTGGTGGGGTGTGTGTGTTTGTGTAAAGTGTACACTCAACTACCCTGTCTTTCCTGTCCAGTCACTTACAGAACAAAAATATTTACTGTGTGGGTGAGCCATGTAGTGTCAGAAATTAGTTTCAAAGTGTGAAGAACGAACCACCTCTATCTATTTCCACATATTGCTTCTAACAAGAATCCTTTTCGTATAACACATGATTTTGGGATACTTAAACAAAAAATAAGAGGCAGGAGAGATGAAAATAGTTTACTAAATCCACTATCACCGTAGATTTAGTCTTTATGAAGACAAAATGTAGAAAGCTATGGGAAGCAGAAGTGTGGGGTGAAACATCTGGACAACAATTGAAAATAAAAATCCAAAAAGCTTTATGTTAGAAAAGCAGACAGTTAAGCCAACCTCCTCATTCAGCATTAACTGGCACTTGCCAAGAAACTAGTAATGAAAGCTGATGATACTAAATGATGACACTTAAATGCTCTCCCAATTTCAGAAATATAAATGGTCAAAGATAAGCTATATGACACACAAGCAACCACCTTTTCTGATTTTGTATACTGGACTAAGAGAAATATTATCTATTCTTAGGATTTTTCCCATAAAACAAGAGAAAAAAGAATCAACAATTTTAGTGTACTACCAGATAGGAGGAGATAAATGTGAAGCTTTTAATTTTTACAATAAATATTTTAGTCTTTTTACATTGAAATACCTTTTAAAATTATTTACCTTTTATAAGTTCCAATGTTTCCAGATGAATCTGAAAAACTCAGCAATTATCATGTTGGACTAACTTACAGTTTTACATATTTTGGTCATTCTAGATGCATTAGATTCTAATAAATAATTTTAAGAGATTGCAGAAAGGTAAGCTTGATAGTTAGGTTTTTCAATGACTAAAGCCATACTCCATGAAGACTAAAATTAAATGCCAATTTTAAAAATACTAATTGGAAGTAGGAAGCAAACTTATTTTTGGGATATTTCTAACTTCTTACTCTCTGTTAACAAGGTCATATTTAAACATTCTAGTGTGAGGTGTCTCTGCAACCATGGGGTTGGAACTAGTTGATCGTAAAGTCCTTTCCAACCCTAACCATTCTATGAGTCTATATTTTTTCACCTTGCCCATAGACTAATTATTACAATGCTACCTTTAGAATAAGTGAAGGGTAAATATTTGGCTCTCAAGAATGGTCTTATGGGAAATGTGTATTATGTTTACTGTTATTCGATGATGAAATGTCAACTGACTAAAATATTTTTATAATAAATTATTCCATTCTATAAAAGCATTGATAGTTTGCCTGGTTTTAAAATACAATTTCACTGTAAGGCATCGAAAGAAATAGCACTAATGTAAAAGCCCTGCCATGTGCATTAGCCCATATTAAACCACAGACCCCTGGCCCCTGGCTTTAGTGTATTGTTAAAGGTCTGACAAACCCACAGCCACAAAGAAATTCAGAGATCAGACTAAAAGTCTTTACTCACCACTTTGTGCCTAGATATAATAATTCACTGACTGGATTAAGGATAGGCCAATAATTCTGAATTCCCTGTCTTTGTAGGTTTAATATAAAACCATTACAATAGTCAGTATCTTAAAAGAATAGTGCCTAACGTTAAGGATGTTGTGCACACACACACACATGTATTACATAGACCTGTTTATATATGTGGTCTTTTTTTCAAAATGTGGGGGCAAAATGGTTTTGATTACCTCGCTAAAACACAAATAAAGAAATATTGACCATTCAATCAGGAGTTGCAGCCATTGGACTGTATGATAGGGACCTTCCAAATACAATTGAAGAAAATGTATCTCATAAATAATGCTCTGCCCATTAAGCCACAAACAGTCATCTTATAGCTCACAGGATGCAATATGAAAAAGCAAGGTGGTCAGCATGACGACAAGGAAATTTTTGCAATAGTTCAAAATGAAGAAAAAATAGTAACGAACAAAAATTAGTCTCTTCTCGATATATAATCTTGTTCACTACTTCTGATTTTTTCCCTTGTGTTGAAGCATTCCATCTCATTCATGATTCCCTTACATGAATGGAAGGTAAACAGATGCACTGAAATCTCTCATGACACTAAAGCATCTCACAGTCATGTATTTTAATTTCTGGCATACATTATGATCCATACTTAATGGATCCTCTGTTCTTATGCCATTTTGATTATATCAGCACGTATTTTAGTCATTGATCACCAACTCCATTTGTCTTTTATATCACAATTTGACATCAATACAAGAAACAGGATGAGACGCAAACAAAATGATACAGAATTACTAAATAATAGTTGAACATGAATTATGTTTGCAATGCACGACTTGTCAGTACCAGATTTAACAGTAGGCAACGAATGCTTCTTTGTATCGCACTCCCAGAAATTCAATAAAAGGAAGAAAAAAGCTGCTTTCAGAGTTTAAAATAAAGTAAAAATAAAATGCCATTGCCAGTTTCTAATCACTTCTAAGGATTTTTGATCTTTCTTATTAAGAAGTCAGGGATAGACATGAGATGCCTCTTTAGTTACTGTTATCCGTGACTTCGTGATCTCAGGTGGCTCTTAGTAAACAGTACTTCTTCTAATACAACCCTGTTGTAACTGGTATGCTTTCAGAATTTAGTTTGGTCCCAGGAAGTTACTTTTCCAGTTGTTATTCCCAACTGTACAGACACCAGAGAAGCAGTGCAGAATGCACTGGACCACTATTTGGCTGACACTCAACTTTTAACACTCAGTTTGATATCAGACTAACAATGAAAAGTTTTAATGCAGAAGTTACCACCACAAAGGAACTCAATTATGTTTTGATTTAGCAACATTAAAATTTAGTCATTTTTGATCAAAATTAAACACTTCAAATTTTCAAGAAAGAAATTTTTCATTTTAGTTTGCAGAATGGTATTTCAGCATTAAATGGCATTTCCTCCCCTCCTTTCTTTTAACATGCTGGAATATGGTTAAATTTCCTCAACTCTAATGATGTACTATGAAAAAAGAGTAGGGGCAGATACAATCATCCAGAGCCACAACAGCCATCCACATTAAATACAGTGCACTGCAGGACTGCAGTTGTTGCTTTATCAAAAACTACAGGAAAGCAAACATTTCAAGTTTATCCAAATAATTGACATAGTCTCAGTTGAACTGAAGCAGGCATTTCACTTTGACTTTGTAGCAGAAATGTTGAAACTTATGAGAACTTTGTTCTCTGTCCAAACCTGCCCCCAATAGCCAACAAAAAACATTCCTAAACAAATTTTCTGAAGTGACAATGATTATCTTTAAATAAAGAAGAATACTGTAAGAAATCAAAGAAACAGGTCATTTTGATTTCTGATAACCAAAAGGAATGCTTTGGCATAAATGAATTTATCTATCTCCACTGCAGTCTGATGACGCTTTTCAGATTTTTAGTACTTGCTTATCTTTGTTAATATACTCAGGCATGCATGTATCTTCTGATAGGTCTGCTTTAATGGCTGAGCCAACAGAAAGCGTTAAAAGACACCAAAAAATTACTATTCGTAGTTTGTTTTCCACGAACAATGCTATCCACTTTCAGACCTCCAGAAATGCAAAGCAGATCTATATATTAAAAAAAACCCAATTCCAAAAAGTACAAAACAGGCAAATAAAAAAAGCCCAAAAGCTTACCCCAAAACTGGAGGTAAGCTTCGTGACAAATGAAACACAGCCAGACAACCTGAACTCCGTATTTATGTGCACTTCATGGACATGTCTTCTAACTTCAAGTTGTTTATAAATTATATGTGAAAAGATTCCTGGGAAATAAGCTCAGAGAGAGAGCTAACCTGATGATTTATATATTGCTGTAGTAAAAAGTGGCATAGTTATACATATGTTTACATATATATGAATATGCATGTATATATAGGTGAGGCAGAGTACACTCATGATGGGATGTCCTATGCTAAATTAATCTTGGCTAAATTTTGTTTTCCCTCAAGACAAGGCAAATGTAGTGAGATTTGAGTAACTTTACAACCAACTCTGTACCACCCCTGCTTTCGAATCTATGAATTCTGCCTTCTGGACAATCTGTGTTAAAAGAAGTAAGTTTTTTTTGTGGTTTTCTCCCCCATATTAGGTATAAATTTATTAAATTGATTAAGGAAAAGTACAGGATATATAGGAATAGTCTGCCCTTCCCAGAGGGAAGCGTGACTGCTTTTAATTATAGTTTCATGGAATTTACCTGAATTCTATGAGGACAAATTCTTCCTTTTTAAAAAGAGTTAGTTTCATCAGGACTTCAATACAATGCATAAAAGGATTGTAAAATATTTGTTTTGGGGTATTTTTTATTTTTTGTTTTCAAAACCAAGCAGGTTGAGGTTACGGGAATATGATGTCATTGGTATCACAGAAACATGGTGGGATGGCTCCTATGACTGGAATGTCGGAATGGAAGGTTACAGGCTGTTTAGAAAAGACAGGCCAGGCAGACGGGGAGGGGGCGTTGCTATCTATGTCAGTGATAGGCTAGAGAGTATGGAACTCTGTCTGGGGATGGGTGATGAGGTAACAGAGTGTTTGTGGGTCAGGATCAAAGGGAAAACAGCAACGGGGGACATTACGGTGGGGATCTGTTACAGGCCGCCTGATCAAGAGGACTCTGTGGATGAAGCGCTCTACAGACAGATAGGAGCAGCCTCACGCTCGCAGGCCCTGGTCCTCATGGGGGACTTCAACCATCCTGACATCTGTTGGAGGGACGGTACGGCCCGGCACAAGCAATCCAGGAGGTTCCTTAATTGTGTGGAAGACAACTTCCTCTTTCAAGCAGTAGAGGAGCCGACGAGGAGAGGTGCCATGCTGGACCTTGTGCTCACCAACAGGGAGGAACTGGTTGGAAATGTAACGCTCCAGGGCAGCCTTGGCTCTAGTGATCATGAGATGGTTGAGTTTGAGATCCTCAGGACGGTGAGAAGAGCGTGCAGCAAGCTCACTGCCCTGGACTTCAAGAAAGCAGACTTTGGCCTCTTCAGGAACCTCCTTAGTAAGGTTTCATGGGATACAGTCCTAGAGGGCAGGGGGGCCCAAGACTGCTGGCTGATATTCAAGGATCACCTGCTACGTGCTCAAGAGTGTTGCATCCCGACTAGAAGAAAGTGCAGCAGGAGGGCCAGGAGACCTCCATGGATGGACAAGGAGCTGCTGAGGAAACTTAGAGGGAAAAAAGAAGCTTATAGAAGGTGGAAGCAAGGACAGGCGGCCTGGGAAGAATACAGGAGCATTGCCCGAGAAGCTAGGGACCAGGTTAGGAAAGCTAAGGCCCAGCTAGAATTAAGTTTGGCAAGGGATGTAAAAGATAACAGGAAAGGATTCTATAGATACGTAGCAAATAAAAGACAGGCTAGGGACAATGTAGGCCCTCTCCAGAAGCTATCAGGAGAACTGGCTACCATGGATTTGGAGAAGGCTGAGGTTCTTAATGACTTCTTTGCCTCAGTCTTCACCAGCAAATGCTCTGACCACACAACCCAAGTCTTGGAAAGCAAATGCAGGGACTCTGAGAACGAAGACCTTAGGCCCACTGTAGGAGAGGATCAGGTTCGAGACCATCTTAAGAACCTGAACGTGCACAAGTCCATGGGACCTGATGAAATCCATCCACGGGTCCTGAAGGAGCTGGCGAATGAAGTTGCTAAGCCACTGTCCATCATATTCGAAAAATCCTGGCAGTCAGGTGAAGTTCCCAATGACTGGAAGAAGGGTAATATAACCCCCATTTTCAAGAAGGGGAAGGTGGAAGACCCGGGGAACTACAGACCAGTCAGTCTCACCTCTGTGCCTGGCAAAATCTTGGAACAGTTTCTCCTGGAAAACATGCTAAGGCACATGAAAAACAATGAGGTGGTTGGTGACAGCCAACATGGCTTCACTAAGGGGAAATCCTGCCTGACCAATTTGGTGGCCTTCTATGATGGAGCCACGGAACTGATGGACAGCGGCAGAGCAGTTGATGTCATCTACCTGGACTTGTGCAAAGCATTCGACACTGTCCCACATGACATCCTTGTCTCTAAATTGGAGAGACATCAATTTGATAGATGGACCACTCGGTGGATAAAAAACTGGCTCGATGGCCGCACGCAAAGAGTTGTGGTAAATGGCTCGATGTCCAGTTGGAAACCTGTGACGAGTGGTGTCCCTCAGGGATCGGTGTTGGGACCGGTCCTGTTCAACATCTTTGTCGGTGACATGGACAGTGGGATTGAGTGCGCCCTCAGCAAGTTTGCCGATGACACCAAGCTGTGTGGTTCGGTTGATACGCTGGAGGGAAGGGATGCCATCCAGAGGGACCTTGACACGCTTGTGAGGTGGGCCGATGCCAACCTTATGAAGTTTAACCAAGCCAAGTGCAAGGTCCTACACCTGGGTCGGGGCAACCCCAGGCACTGCTACAGGCTGGGCAGAGAAGAGATTCAGAGCAGCCCTGCAGAAAAGGACTTGGGGGTGTTGGTTGACGAAAAGCTTAACATGAGCCGGCAGTGTGCACTTGCAGCCCAGAAAGCCAACCGTATCCTGGGCTGCATCAAAAGAAGCGTGACCAGCAGGTCGAAGGAGGTGATCCTGCCCCTCTACTCTGCTCTTGTGAGACCCCACTTGGAGTACTGCGTACAGTTCTGGTGTCCTCAACATAAAAAGGACATGGAGCTGTTGGAGCGAGTCCAGAGGAGGGCCACGAGGATGATAAGAGGGCTGGAGCACCTCCCATATGAAGACAGGCTGAGAAAGTTGGGGCTGTTCAGCCTGGAGAAGAGAAGGCTGCGTGGTGACCTCATAGCAGCCTTCCAGTATCTGAAGGGGGTCTACAAGGATGCTGGGGAGGGACTCTTCCTTAGGGACTGTAGTGGTAGGACAAGGGGTAATGGGTTCAAACTTAAACAGAGGAAGTTTAGATTAGATATAAGGAAGAAGTTCTTTACAGTGAGGGTGGTGAAGCACTGGAATGGGTTGCCCAGGGAGGTTGTGGATGCTCCATCCCTGGCGGTGTTCAAGGCCAGGTTGGACAGAGCCTTGAGCCACATGGTTTAGGGCAAGGTGTCCCTGCCCATGGCAGGGGGGTTGGAACTAGATGATCTTAAGGTCCTTTCCAACCCTTACGATTCTATGATTCTATGATTCTATGATTGTACAACTTATTTTCAGTGTAGGAGTTTATTCCATATGTGCAAAATCAACATGAATACTGTAACAACTTTTAGGACAGGACAATCTGAATTTATCAAGACACTGAGCTGAGTAAAGAGAAAATTACATATTTTCTCAATGACTGACTTTTAAGAATAAAGAAATGTTGAAAGCACTGTTAAAATGGGTATTTTTATAATACATTTACATCTTGGCAAAACCCCAACCACTCTTTACTTTTCACACACAGACTGAAGTTCATTGAAAAATAATAGTTTTTTGCTTTCACTGATCAGTTTGGGAAACTAGTTTGGAACTTTACTACTTTCCTGGCCAAAACTCTTAATTTGTTAGTCTGATTTTATGAATGGATAGAGACATTATTTGTGTGCTATTACAATCCTTAAATTTAAATAGCTTTCTCCTAGCTGTGTAAGCTCTGATGTACCTAGAGAAAACAGATGTATTTGCTCATATTTAGCCCACTTACTCCTAGATACATAAAGACAAAACAGACATGATGTACTGCAGATTGCACTTTTTTTTTCTCTACTGAAAGTGACCGAGCACCTAAAGTGCTTAATTCTGAGGATAATACTTTAGTTACGTTAAGGAGGAAAGTATAAGACCGTTCAGTATCTTCTAAATCCTATGTATTTAATCAAGTCAGTAAAAATTCACTCTAATAGAAGTCTGGCTTGCGGCTTGGTACACGTATTTACCTCATTTGGCAGGATAGATTAGTAGACAATCTAAGCTGTTGAAATGTTCACAGTATCTCTGAAAGTTTCAACCTTATCATGTTGATTGTCCTCAAATACTGAAGTATATAAAGACAGTCAAACACATGCAATAGCACATAGATGTTGTAGAACCATCTAAAGTATTCACCTGGAATTACACATGTGCCCACTGTCCTACCTACTATAAACAAAAGAAAGTTTGTGTTCGTAGAAACCGAATGCAACCTTAAAAATTATGTTGATACATTGTAGAGTGGTAAATACTGTATTTACTGTTACAGTTTGTGTGGTTTCTGTGAACGGGAAGCTATATAAATCTTACAACAACTTACCACCTATAAAATACTTAAAAAAATTAACTGATACTGAGGGGAAGTGCTGAGAAGTAGGCAAGAGTTACTTTAATATATCAATAAATTCAACCAAATCGGTTTTTTTATTTTTTTTCCTGAATGTGTAATACAATAAAAACACTGTAAATTTGTCTGGTTTTCCTACTATGTGATAAAATAATATCAGCTTATAGAAGCTGATTACTACTGTAATATTTTTTTACCATTACACTTTGTGTTTTAGATAGCAACAGTGACAACAATGAAGCTCCACCATTTTATGTTAGCTACAGAATACACCCATGGTTTTTAAAGCCAGCTTTTATCATATTGAGCTTGTTTTTCATAGAACAAGATTATTAATTTCCAGGATCTGGGCAGTTTCAAACTGCTTCAATTTATTTAGAGAGTGGTATATTAATTTCCACTAACCACAATTTGACTAAACCTAAATACGTCTGTTTTTCATTTTACTTGCCAACAATAAAATAACCACTTTCAAATATAATAACTGATATTCAAATTGACTTTGTTGTCTACAGTGAGACTGATGTAAGTGCTAAGTCTAACCATTTTCTAAGGAGCATATAATTAAATTTTAGGAAACAATGTTTTTAGGAAACAGTGGTTGCTTTGAACAACACGACTGATTCAAAATAGGGCCTTGAAGTCATCTGGCTATATCAAAGGGTTAATTTAAGCAGGAAAATAAATTGTTGACGTATGGCTAGATAACATGAGACTCAGTAATAAAAAATGCAAGTCTCTCTTCTGCTGTTTCTTTTCTAGATTAATGAAATTTTCATGTTTTGTATTAAGTTGTGTCTTGATCTGTTCAGTTACTCCTGTCAGGCTACCCTTCTGCCCCCAGATGTTGGAATCCTGCTCCAAAATCACTATTTTTACTAGTGGGACCGTAAGAAAAACATTTTGCTTACACAGGTATGGATATGGTAGTCTGCCATGAAATACCCAGGATGGAGTTAGGGCATACAGCTGAAATGCACAGTCTAAAGGCAGGTGAAAACCAGACTGAAGATACTGCTGCTTCTCAAAACCGGTTTTAAAAAATCAGAAGCATATAAACAGGAATTTCTCCCCACCTTTTTTTTTTCTTTTTTCCTCAGAAAACATTCGAGTTTTCTGTGCTGTTTACAAACTCGGATTTAAAAATAGAAACCGTACAGTATATTTTCTATTTCGCTTTCACACATCTGCATCTTTACTGACATCACATTAACATAGCAAGAGGTAATGTCGTTAGTAATGAAAAAGACCTACTTTCCAAACTAACCTTTTATTGAATTGGGCTTCCCTCCCTTTGCGGAAATTCCCATTCCAGATATTTAGAAAGTAATGAGAGACAGAAATTGCTCACATTGGAGTTTTTAATACTTCCTTTTAAGTAGAAGCAGCAGATATTATTCTAGCCCACTGATAGTCCTCTTCATTGCTGACAGTGCATTTTCAGTAGGTGATACATAAATGTGGTCACACACCCCATGTGCTAATCAAGTCCTTCCTACCTAACTTGGGCTCCTGATGCTGAGGTCCTAAGGAAATCTGTATATAACTGACCTTTGCAATAAAAAGTAACACACATGGAGTCAAAGGACAGTAACAGGTGCTGTGTCCCCAGCTGCTCATGGTAAAAATAACTGGCTGTCAGGATTTACAATACAAAACTAAACCACAGTGGACAAAAGTTAGTTAATGCTACTACTTAGTAAACATTCCTTTTTTTATTTGTGACTTATTGCTTTTCTTTTGCCCTGTTGATATTATACTGTTTGTAGATAATATACTAGGCAATACTCACAACGTTATTTCAGTTTTCTTTATATCTAGGTTGTTGATACCAGTGTTAGGTCATGGTTTGCCACTACTGGCATTTGTTTTCAGCCACTCCTGGGCCTCGGAAGACCTCAGTTCAGATCTACATTGACTACAATCTCCAGCTACCTGAGGCTCATCTCAGTATGGTATTGAGATCTCAGTGCTTCCTACATCGAAATTGTACAATCCTGCATTTGCTATAGTCCTGGCATTTTGCTACCTGCTTGCTGGTTTCTCACAGCAAGAGCTACAAATCTTCCAATCAATCTGTAAGTTTAGGATTATTTTAGGTCACTGGTGACAGTATTTTTTGCAGTCTTTTGTAATGCCCACACTTGTAACTGGCAAAATATATCCCTTATAGGTCCCGAATTCCAACAGAGAAGTAAAATCTTGAATTCAGCCTGCTAGATGTGGAATCATGGGCAACTTTGCTCCCTGTAGAGATACGAATTAGTTTTCAAAACCCAAATGATTAGAGTCCATACTCAGAATGAGTTACAAGTAATTAGGTAAATCCAAAGTAGTAAGTTACTGCATCTTTTCTAAGGAAAACACCAATTGTAAATATTTCTCCATTAATGGTTTAGGATAAAAACCAGCTAGCACTTAAGCGAGCTATAAATTACATCCTGAATTCTACGTTAATGGAACGGATACAACAGAAATATTTAGAATAAATTGTTCAAGAGCAAAATTTCTCAATCTTTGCCCTCACAACAAAGCACAGTTATAAACACTGCACTTTTGAATTGTAAAGCATTTAAAGCCTGTTAGTCAGCTAAATGGGAGAAAAACCCTGCACTAAAGCTTTAAGCGACACTTTGGGACAATAACATCCTCATTAAAAAATAAGGATACATCAAAACTCTTCAGTTAAAAGGTTAAGTGTTAGTCTGCATATAGTTGATAAATGTTGAGCTAATCTAATCAGTGGTTATGAGAGGCAATGCCATCAGCTAGCTGCCCTGACCTATGCTGCTAGTTTTCACAAAAGTAAGATTTAAGAAAGATGTCAACTTCAGGCCTCTGACCTAGCAAGGACCTTGTTCGTGCCAGCCTGGTGTTCTGCTAAACAGACTGAGAACTTTCAGCTCAAATCAGTAACATGTGCACTTCACTAATACAACACATGGCTTGAAAATTAAAATGCAACGTGATCGAGTGCTTTAGGATATTTTAACAGTTAAGAATGCAGCTGGGGGGCAGGGAAGCTTGTTTCTGTGTTTTGCTTTGGGAAGGGGGAAAAGGACAAATTCAATTGTACTGCTTTTCTTCAAAAAAGTGGAGAAACAAAAATTCAGTTAATTAGTTCATGGATGACTGACCTAGGGGAAATAAGGAGGTTGTATGTTTCTTTATGACATGTGTCACTTATTAGGTAAGTAGGTTTTACTACTTCCAATTGAGCTAAGTTAAAACTAATTAGAAGGTAGTTAAATTACAATCTAAATACAATAAAAGGCAGTAAAAATAGCAAATGGCATTTTGTTCATCAATAATATTCCTAAATGCAGTTGATTATTTCCAATAGTTCCTGTATTGATTATTTCCAATTATTAGAGTAACAAGCTTTGCCAACTGCCAGAATGAAGTTTAACTCTACATAGATTAACTAGGACAGACTTTTCACATATGCCATCATTTAACCAGATTAATTTATTTCATGCCATCTTTTACTGGTACTTATATGTGATTCTAGACATTACGTATGAATCTGGACTCTAGAAATCAAAATCCACCCACCCTTTCTGGTAATTATGGAATGACAGAGAGACCTAGTGATCCAGTTACTAATTACTACCAACATCTTGGGTTAGTGTTAAGATTTTACATTTGATAATAATATGATGATGCTTGTAATACCTCTGCAGATTTTCACTTACTATGGGTGATGATTACATATCGCTATTTTACAACTATGCACTAACAATAAATGCATCTACATATATTCATATATTTTTTCCATCTCAAGTAGCTTTAAAATAATTGGGTAACTAGTTTTTGGCATACATATGCTTCTCCCTTGCATTTTTTTCCTACTTGAGTAGGAAATAAACTTCTGAACTTGGATGAGCCAAAGATGACAATTACATTAAAGAAACTAAAAGGAGGAAACAGAGAAGTTAAACTACCTTCCACTAAAAAAGACTGTATCTCTTTTTGACAGTCAAGAATGGAACATTCTAGCTTAATTTCCACTTCCTACTGGATGTCCAGACAGAAGAAGTGACTTTTGCTGTTTTTTCCTTCTATTTGGAAGATGCTTCTCCTGATTTTAGAGTGCCAGTGTCTATTAAATTCACGGTCAACCTATTTCTTTAGTTTTCAGAGAAAGGAAAGAACCTGCTGAGAAAGCAAATGGAAGTTATTATACTTACTGGAATAGATGGCTGAGAGGATATTAAGACTACATATAGGGCAAATACAGTGCACATAATTTGGATTTCTTTTGCAATTAAAATTGTTAGTGAAAACATACAAAAGCATTGGTTATAGGTAGTTTAATCATATCTAAATATATTTACTTCTCTGTATAAAGCTACTTATATTTCAACCTACATACTTATGCCAGATTTTTCATCACTTATTTATACCTGCTAATGACACAGGCAGTGACTGCTTCCTTGTAATAAAGTAAGTAAATACACTGCAGGAATGTAGAATGGGCACTTAGCATTACACAGTACAAAAGGTCTTAAACATTTTTCTGCGTAAGAGAGCTCTGCATTTAAGAATTGAACATGGTATTGTACTTCTGCAAAAACATTTCCTTCCACGATTTAATAAAGGAATAGCACAGAGAAGGGCATTTTCCTAATGGCTGTGAACTTAAAAAATCTGATTTAGCAGCCATGAGAACTATAATCTGCTATTATTCACAATACTTTCATGAATTCAAAGTAATGTACAGCGTATAGGCGGAAAGCATTTTATATTTGTGGAAGACTTAATATTTAAGCCAACTCAGAATTATGACATACACATCCCCTAAACCCATGCAGCAGTATCTACTGTAACAGAAATAGGATTGATATGCAAGACCTGTTTGCAGTTTTGGTATAAACGATTCTGTTCTGTATTTCTATTCCAGGGATACTCAATGAAGGAACTGAGATTGTCATTGGCTGTATTGGTTATACTTCAGCCAGACTGAAACAGGTATTCAAAAAACTGATTTGTACTATTCCTGCACATCTTTAATTAAAAAAAAAAAACCAAACAAACAAACCCCAAAACTTAAAGCTCCATTTAAATATTTTCTGCACTAGTTTTATGTCACCTTTTCAAATATACTAACTGTAGACCTATGCACCAGTATATAATGACAATATTTATGAAAAGTCATAAGTACATAGAAATACAAGAGCTTGGCAAGTATTCAAAGGCCTGGTAATGGAAAATAGTATCCATTGTTTCAGTCAGAGTAGGTGCAAAAGTTTAATATATCTATTTAATGCCTCTCAGAATTTAGTCAGCATTTTCCTTTTCATGTTTACTGACGAGTAAAATCATTGAATTCAAATTGTTAAAAATATTCAGTTTAGTCTAGATAAAACTTTTATAAGGAATGTCCTGTCATGATTTTTTTAAGCCTGTGATTTTTATAAATGTTTCGTTAAATTAATCTACTGCATAAAGAAATACTCTCCTGTTTCCTAAATCAGAATTGCAGTGTCCTCATTCTTTCCCAAATAGATGCTTCTTGCCACAACACATAACTTCTGTCAGTCCTCCAAAGCTCTAGCATCTTCTGCAATAAATAAAATAGACATTTGCCTTGAAAGAAATAAAAAATGAAGAAATCCTCTTCCTCCAAGACCAGTAACTAAATGTGATAAAAGCACTGAAAATACCTCCTAAATCAAACTTAACTTAGTAATGAAATCTCTTATTGAAGAAAAGATAGAAAAGGTGTTATGAGGGATAATTTTCAACAAGCAACATTGGAAGATCAAGGTATAGCCACTACACTGTGAAACAGTCTCCAAAACTCACAGTACCATTGAAATACTACCCTTTTAAGATACTTTTAAAGACACTTCAAAGGTATCTTTCTTTTAAAGAAAAACATTTTCCTAAATGCTGAACACTTAATTTTGATTATCTTTCTTTAGGTTGTTAATTTTTTACTAAGTTATTGTTTCTCGAGCAACAGGTCACAAAATTGAAAAGGATACAACAAAAAATGATTTTTTTACCCAAAAAATACAGCTTCCAAATAAAAGAGTGAGCTATAACACAACATCCAGGATTCACATAGCAGGCATTAAAAAGATTGCGGGCCATGCCTGCCTTTGCTTTGCCAGCTTTGAATTTGTCCATATTTTGCTATGAATTAATTACTTGTCTATCATTTTTATATTTGCTCTTTTCAAATAATGTATTTAGTAATTAATCAAAATTTGTTTAAATTAAATATGTCAAGAAAGCAAAGGAATAAATGTAGCTGGAATTTCAACTATTTGGATGCCACTGTTGACCCCAGCAGGAGTCATACAGCTGGACTGCAGACAGCAGAGAGACAAAATAGACTGTATCGGCTTCTCATTTTGATCAAGGTCTGGATAACAACACTTAAGCACCAAAGCACATTAAAGCATATGGAGGTAGGGAGGAAGGAAAAGGAGGTGATAAAAAAAACCCTTACCCTAAAAAGATCTCTTGGAAAGCTGAGATGAGGTAAGATGAACTAACAAAGTCAGTGGAACTACTGAAGGCCGTGACCAGCAATGAAACCATGATATGCATAGAAACATAGAATAGTTGAATCCCATCTGACGCCAGCAAGCCCGGTGCCACGTAGGGCATCCCATTATTGAAAAACCCCAAACTGTGGCAGTGACACCAGCTATGGAGCCATTTATTAACAGACACTTTAGGATATGTTGATGATTTCTTGAGTTTTGCTAGACAAACATCTTAGAAAAGAACTAGGTAGAATATTTGGCAAACTTAGATTAACATGTGCATGAGAGGCAAACAGAATAAAGGAGATTCAGGTGTGGACATACAGTGTTAAAATAATCACCTCATGTCTGGAGTGGGGTTTTTTGGTTTTGGTTTTTTTTTTTTTTTTTTTGGTGGAGAGGGGAACTACATTTATAACCTTGGACTCAATGGCCCAACTTGCAAAATGACAAGCTTCTTCAATTTAGCAAGATATTTCCCTGACAAAATCACTAGAAATGAAATATAGTTCTGAAATGTTCAGGTACTGGGAATCAAAGGCCAAGTTCCTGGCTGTCCTAAATTAAGATTCCTTCAAATCTGAGTGATAAGACCCAAAGAGCAAGAGCATAACTCTCAAAAATATTATGAGGAATGGATGGGGGTGGGGGAGCAGGATTCATGTCAACAAAGCAGTCTTACTTTTTAAATATGGCACAGAAAATTTCTATTCTAAGACCTTTGAGCTAGAGAGAAAATTCTATGCTATACATTTAAATGAGCGAGAAAGGGGAAGAAAATGTTTACGTAACTGAATTTACTAAGACTAGGTCAAGAAATATGTTGGTCATGCAATGAGGCATCTTGAAACACTTATTAAAAAAGCTAGAATCCACACAGTTCTCAAACAAACAGTTGCTGCATTAGCTTTAAAATCTGCAGGAAACAGGACATTTGGCAAAATGAAGGAATCAGACTGTAAATAAAACATTAAAATGAATATATTCAATCCTATTTTCTAACAAAACAATCACTGCCGAAAGGACAAGTTGATACTTCTCACTAAATCTGTGCTCAATCCATAAACACTTTAAAGGAATTCAGGAGCTTGTGTCAGTAATTCAGAACGCACAGGCCGTACTGAAGTGTGCTTTAATCATACTTTGACTTTTTATCTCAGTGCAAATAAATAGGTAAGAACCATTGATATAAAAAACCTCAACAACCTAACAGACTACTCAAGCCACAGATAAAAAGACCCACTATCAGTGGGACACAGAACTGGTATTTAATTCTAGAAGGCTGCATTTTTGGTGTGGGTTTCTTTTTTTTTTTTTTCATCTTTAAGAACATTATCTTCTGCTGAGCACTCAAAAAAAAAAAAAATCACAAAATTCTCCTTTTGTGTCAGTTACAGTGTCTCAATAGATGTCAAAACTGCAGAACTGGAATACATTTCAACAGCAAGCAGTAGGAAATGAACCTTAAGAAATCTTAACTATGTACAGTAGGGTGAAAGGATAGGAACACGGGCTTATATTTTACTAGTTTTTTCCACAAGAAATAAAGTACTTACCCATAAAACGGGTGCGGGCCAAAATCATAAAGAACATGTTAACACCGCTAGCTTGTAATGGATGCAATCACACTATTACTATCTAAATTTTTGTTTATTTTTCAACAGATTGGTGTCTGCAAATCATGCTGTCTTATACTGCCGTTCCTCTGTAACCTTAACCATTACTCCTACTGTGTAAAGTGAAGCACAAATTTAAGGTGACAAAGCACCAGTTGGCTGATGTGAAGTATGCTACGAAAGCAGAAACCTCTGAAAGCTTCACAGCCATTATGAAATAACTGACCTGTATGAAACTGCTACCATGGTTCACAAATTTATTGTCAGGTTCCAGCCTCTAGCTGTTCTCTGATTGTTCTAAATACTTGACAAACTGAAGCCTTTTCACTTTCCGTTGAAATTGCCTCATCTCCCTGTCAGAGCGCCATGGGGGACTCCATTACTTTTCTGACTTCTTTCCCCTACTGACAAGTCATTTAGCTGGCTTCTTGTTGTGAAGGCTGTCCATGTCAAATTAGCCAGGGCCCCTATTGTCCTTATTACCACTCGAAAAGCCATCATGAGTAATGCTACGGGGTCCCTCAGTTGTCATCATTTGTCAGAAAGAAAGGGAGTGTGGTTACATATAGCTGACAGGTAATTTCAGTGTCTACAATTACCCCAATTAGTCTTGTCATAAACAATTCGATAAATGCACACCAATACAAACAGATAAACACACCAAGGTTTCTCACTATTAATGTCATGTAATGGATAAATCAGTGATATAACGCTATATTTTATTTATTTCTTTAAACTATCCTCAGCTGCAAGCTGGCAGTTGCTACCTGGTCAGCACAAATTGTACTATCTACTTTCATTAGCTCATCACCACAGAAGAATATGAAAGGCTGTGACAAAATTCATTTAGAGAGAGCACGAAAGAGCAGATTGCCTAAAGCAGGTGTTATAACAGAGATAAAACAAAGGTTTTCTTTTGTCAGTTCAGTGCTGCAATAAGCTTTAAAGGAGACTATGCTGTCCTTAAAAACAAACATAAAATATGAGAGAGACAGGAAGAGAACGCAGTGAAATACATTCCTTCTGAAATGAAGAACTTGCTTCCCACCATATCCAGAGTCAATCAGCAGGTCGATCTTCTAAGAATATACATATTAAAGCCTCTTTTTCAGAGGGGGTCACAATATTAACCAAAATTTTCCACATATTTTTTTCTGTATCTTTTTAAATACATCTTGCAATGGCATACAGCTCCTGAAAGATCTGATAATTATTCCACATAATCTACAACATAATCCCTGCTGTTTCTACATAAGAATTATTTGAGAATGGATTCAGTAATTCCAACTCACTGGACAGTCTACAGTACCATGTTAAAGTCTTTTGGGGCATAAAATATTGATAATGTTGACTGCTCTTCTAAAATGTCAGGTAGACCTGTCATAAACACAACACTGAAAAAGGCAGCTTTAATAACATCCATATTAAGCACTGAATTACGAATTGCTAAGCTTATCCTTGTGATCCACCTAAATAAACATTGAAATCTTGACATCTCTAGAGTCCACAGCACCCTGTCTGTTTGCTGACCGCAGGCTTAAGTGATGGCTGGAAAACCGAACACAGACATGTTGTTGTAGGAAATTGCTTTTGGCAACTATTTGTTCAAACTCAAGATTTTTTTTTACATCAACACTAAGAACCCACCAGAAAACAGGACAGGTCTCCCTAATGAGTAATCTATTTTAGCACAGTCTTGTCTAGGCATGACAGTTTACTGAGAGGCTTGAAAAACTCGTAATTACCAGTGTTACAGGGCAATTAATGTATATTACACTGCACTACTCATGGCAGCAACTGTCATTTTCTCAATAAAAATGAGTACTCTTCAGCTAAAGGTGACATTAATTGGGACTTTAATGACTATGCAGAGGAGCTGAAGCCAAATATGAACAAAACAGCGATTCAATGAGCGACTTCAGAAACGAGAAAATTGTACTAAAATGAGATTAATTGCTGTTTAGAAAAAGGAAAGAACCTAAAAAGCTATTAAATTGCAGGGTTTGGGTGCCCGGGTGATGGTTGTGATGTTAATCTTGCATTCTCACAGCAGGCAAATATTCACTAAATTCAGAGCCTTTTGACAGCAGGAAAAATCATGTATGCTTAACTTCAATCCATCAAAAATATATTTCAGCTTTTATCAGTGTTCTAAATACTTCTGCAATTTCAAAAATTACTGCTCCATTCCTTGGCTGTCATCATGCAAATGCGAACACTGTCAATATTGCTATGAAAAATTCCCTGGCTTCAAAAGGCCTACTTCGGTGATAAAGAAAGAAAAACGTGAAGATTAGAATTGCAAAACACACACTACTAATATAACAGAAAGCAACAATAAGAATTTAATGTTTAAGTTGTGGAAACTGCTAAAATAGAAAATGATGGGGTATTGTTTTAGTGTGTGGGAAAAAAAAATAATCAAAGAATTCTCCCACACTCTCATAAAATCTTTCAAAGCTTATAACTTTATAGATAATTACTCATTGCAAATAATTAGGACATAATTTTGCAGCTTGACTTCAGGTGATACAATTACTAAAACTGCTCTGTAGTTTCTAAAAGCCTTTATCCATGCTACTTAATTCTTTAAAGCAATTATATAATTGCTTTTCTTTATAGCCTTTTTAACTGTCATGATGACTGTATACATAAAACATTGCACTTAAACTCTGACATATAAGAGGGATAAACATAGCTCTGATTCACTTTGAAGTTGTATCTCCTGTAACTTTAGATTTTAAAACAGAAAATCAGTTTAGCCTTTCAGGTTAAAAACTGCATATGAGTATTCACATGTCTTAAGAAGCAAATTTCCTCTTCCACCCAAACCTGCAACAGTTGTACCCTGAAAAAGACAAAAATAGAGCTCATAGTTTCGTAAGATTTCCTATACCATAATCAATTCTGCTCATTCTGCATCTTTGTAATTAAACATCTATCTCATCTAAACTTAAAAAGTCTCTAGATGCATTAAAATATGCATCCCCAACAGCTGCCCCCACCAAGCAATATAATAAAGACGATGACAATGGGGACTGTATCTTCATATTGTCAGGTTTCAATGACATAGTGAATAACATTTTATGTATTAGCACTTCTGATGGCTACATTCAGAAATTCCACTATATGTATATAAACATCTTAAGTATAAAAATCATGAGCAAACAGTTTCAGTTAGGAACTTAAATCAATCACTGCGTGCTGAATTGGGTCCACAAACTGTTGTAATATTAATTTACTCTACTTTGCATACATATTTTGATGATTACTTAAGTCTGTTCATTATATAATTACCAAACTATCTGAAAAATGTATGACAATGTTACCACAGAAACCTTTAAGTTGCACATATGATTCATGAAATTAATATTATTTCAAATTTAAAGTGTGATGATGCATTTTATTGCATTAAACATCCAGTCTTTTGCAAAGGACACACAAAATTTTGTCAGTTGGTTCATAAGACAATGAGTCTCCAATGAAATAGTTCTTTTAAAACTTTTAAAACAAAGTTTAGAATCTGCCTATGCAACACAAGATGATCAGATTGAATTTGTAATTTAAAGCTCTGATCACGAGTAACACCCAATCCCAGAGTATGCACACACTTTCTTAGCACCTATTATACTTCTAAATTTTGCGTTAAAAGCTTTCTTGTGAACTTTTCAATTACTAGACTCTTATACGTTCTTGAAGAACAACATCATGCACCTCTGCAGCCAAGCCTGCAAAAAATCTGTCAAAGAGGAGGGAAGATTACATTAGGAGCCACTGACGCAAGAGGTGAAATCGCAGCCCAATGCAGTTAGTGGCTAACTACTCATTGTCTCTAGCAAAGCAATGATTTCATGTAGAGAATGATACAAAATTTGTCATTTTCCACACTATTTATTGTTCTACCCCAGACATCCTACACAGGCTGCAGGGCAAGTAGAAGTGACGTGTGTCTTTGTTCTGGTTTTATTTTGAAAGTGCAGAAAAAATGTATTTGTTTTTCATGTGAAAACTATTTCTTGTTCCTTCCATATTCAAATGAGACACTGACAATAGTACTTACTGTTCTTAAACTTTGAATAAATGGGCCTTATATTTGGGACTTTCAAAAACATCACCTCAAAGCATGAACAGAAAGGTAACTACTGAAAAAAAAAAAAATCTCAGTTTTTCTTCTTCTGCTGAGATTAATATGCATAATATAGCCAGATTGCAGTATACAGAGATCACAGGAGTCAATTACATTGAATTTAAAGAGGCTGACTATGCTTTCACAACACACACATACTCATGCCAAGTTTTGTAATAGGATTGATTTAAATTCATGTTGACAATAGAAACAGGAATGCATATATTCACTATCCCAACACCTTCCTTTTCCCCCCTCTTTTTCCTCTTCTTTTATCAATTTTGTCTTTATTTAATTTTCATTACTTGCACAATATAATTTCATATGCTCTAAGTTTGTATTTCAGAATGATGACCTGTAAGCATTTTTGCAGGTTATTTAGCTGTTCCATTTTATTAACAGCATGAACTTTACAGGATATAATTCATGTCCAGTTGAAGCTTTTCATAAAATCAGAAGACATTTTTTCCTCTCTTAAAAAGTGATATTTTTTGCCCATTGTATGTATTTAGAAAAAGAATTTTAAGAATTGAAGCTCTAAATTTCATTAAGGATATATACCTAAAAGCTGCAAAAGTTCTAAAATCTCTAACAGAAAAATTACAGTGATCAGTCTACATAACAGAGCCAAGACGTACTTTAAATTTTTAAAAACATTTTAAGTTTCTTCTTGACCTGAGAAACAAGTTAGTAGAACTGCTTGGTAAAAGTAGCAATAATAAACTCACAGAGTTGGTAATATCAAGATGTCTGTGTCACAATAAGTTAAAAGATTCAATCAAAGCCCCAAAAGAACTGAGAAACCATATAAACATAAGTGTGCTATTAAGGACAAAAAAAAAAATCATGCATCTTTTGCTGAGGTAACAATGAAAACCCGTTACTCTCTCTGAGACTATGCCTGATATATTCTTATAGAGAATTTGATGAGGTCAATGTAATTTGCATTGTCCTATAACATCTTATTTAACTACTGACCTGTAAAGCATCAGGATTGTGATTGTTAGCAATTTGAAATACTGCAAACCCTCACTCTATCTTCAGACCTAAGAGTTAAACCGTACCACGATTTAGATCAAACAAACTTGAATAAAAGTTAAAATCCCTAGAACTCTCTCAAATGACAGCATTAGTGTTTCACTATCATGTACATAATACAATCTTCTAATACTACCATTGTGGAGGTTGGGAAAAGAACAAAACCAATACTTGTAATGTAGGATGGTAAACACAAAGACTTGTTACCTGCAGACCAGATCTCTCAAAGGAAGAATATGATTACCTTCAAATTCTGGCTATGGTTTTGGTAGAACATTTTTCTTGCTACTCTTGACCTTTCTGTGCCCAGCATAACCTTCAGGCTCATAAATTTATTAACCAACAGGCTGCAGTTCAGTGTCTAGTAGTTTGGATATGCAGATAAGAGTTGCTCCAAATTAACCAACAACTAGAAGATTAAACCACCCCATTAAGAGAGGTATGCAGTTCAGTTATTTTTGTGAACTGTTACTTGACTGGGCTTTCCATGCATCTGAACCACCAAATTTCTATGACTTCAGTTAAAAAAGCCAGTGTCCATACCTGGGTTCCACAGGTACAAATGGGGGCCAACTGCTTCTGAAAGGCTTCAGTCAGAAAGTGGGGCTGTCGCTGCTAAATATTTGAGATCTGAGTGTTTTGTTTTAGACTTGCATGTCTTATAGAAGATTTTCAGAACTCTTCCACAGCTTCCCATGGGAGTACCCAAGGGTTTTGACCTTAGCCTCTCTACATCTTATTTAGAAACTCTAATTTAAGTGCAACCTCAGTGAGTACATCTACCTTACTGATTCAGTGCATTGCAGCAGGTCTTGTTAAATACAGATCTGCCTTACATTTATGGGTAGAATCTTGCAGTATGAACTTGAGAACATCACAAGAGTGCTTGAAGAGGTGTTACTCTGCATAAGCATCCCCTTTAAGGATGCGAGTGTCAGATCCTCCAGCAGCTAAATTATTATGAGCATGTGGTGTGCATTCAAAAACTGAAAGTGGTGGAAACTTCAATGCCGGTAAAGGCACAAGAAGGAAATACAGACCTAGAATCATAATGGATCTCTCAAAGTTACACTTGGGTCCTCCCCTTTTCATGGTGCGTAACTCAGTAACATATGGGGATGACAGGCAAGATCCACTTTCCTCCAGGTATGTCTCGCAGATGTTCAAACTAATGACAATACCTGTACCCCAACAATTCATTTCTGTGTATTTCATAACTAGATAATTACCAACACCTCTAAACAGAGCTTTTCACTTATTATTCTTCTCACCCTTCTCGATCACTATGGTCAACATGATCATCTCATCTATTAAGAACCCCTACTGCCCTCACATCAGTCTCCATTTGGAGTCCCCTTTGGAGCTCCTCCTATCCACCATGTTCAAATATGGCTAATTCTTTCTTCAGGGTATCTTTATTTCCTACTTTGTCATTTCATCTACACAGATGAGATTCCCTTAAAAGTGCTCATTTCCTCTCTGTATTGCAGCAAAGTACCTTTCTATGAACTTGATCAGTGCAGTCTGCACTGCTCGTTTCCATCCTAAACAATTTTGAAAAAAAATTATGTGACTATTTAAGTATGTAATTTCTTTCTTTGTGCCTGGAAAGTGGAAGACCCATTACAGAGGAAGACCTATATGCTTTTCACGGTTCTATCATCTCTCTCCATTCACTAGCAAGCTGTCAAATACAACTCCAAATTGGCAAACCACCTTTATCCTTTATCCCCAATTGCCTCTCAAGGTTAGAAATAATTCTCAAAAAGCATTAACAAAAGCAATCTGTTATTTTCCTCTAAATCTCTCATCTGTCAAAACACATGAAAAATTTAGCAGGCTGCTGATGTACTCAGATCAGTGAATATTATGCTGACCAATATTATCTTATTGCCTCTTTGCACTGCACTGTAAACATGTTGACTCTTGTATTATACTTGAACATTAAACTCCATAGGAAAAGTATCTCTTGTTCTGTTCTATAGCAATTTCTAACACATTTTATTAGGACTTCTAGGGGTAGTTTCAATACACACAGTGAACACTAAGATGATGTGTAATACAGCAGGGAAATAGTTCATTCCAAAGCCACTTCATACAGTAACAGAACATCTCTGAACATGAAATATAAAAGCAAGATTGAGATTTTACTCTTAATTCATATTGCTTAGAGGAAAGAACATATTTTTAAAAAGCATATTCATATAACAAAAATGACTATATCATCAAATTGAAGAACAATGATAGAATGAAGAACAATAACAAAACTGTTCCAAATTTTGTCCTTCATTCTGGATAGCAACTAATCTGCTTCCAAAACAATAACAAAACTGTAACAAAACAAAAATCCCAAAATACAATCTCACAGATATCTTTTCAATCCGTTTTTAATTCAAAGCAGTTAGAGATCTTTTTGACAAGTCTTTCACATCTTGTAAATATTTATATCTCATCTTGTGTAAGAGCAATTCTTTTTGTTATCGTAAATAGGTATAAAACTATGTTTAAATACTTCTCATTTTCTGTAAACTTTGATAGTCAATAACACAATCACAGTGTTTAATTGTGTAGTATGTAAAACTAAATTAGAAGTTCTGTATTTCAAAAGTCACTGTTAACAGTAGGAAAAGGATTTTTAAAAATCATGTTATAAAGGCTTTTTTCTTTTCATAATTATTTCTATTTCTTTCTCTGCAGACTTGCTCTTTAAGAAACTGGATTACCTAGAACTAAGAATAATACCTGAAGGTGGAGTGTCTTCACCTCAAGAAGAGCATTAAAAACTCAGCTGAATTACCCCATTTATTAACCATAGGAAAAAAGAAAAGGTGTGAGACATGAAAACCATGAATATGTGAGGAGATATGTCAGGAGATACATATGGATATCTACTTGTTAAAAAATACTTGGAAACATTTATGTTTAAAGCTTGAAATTTAATCTTTGTATGATGCAAGTCTGCCCTAGTTAAGAAGATGGGCTATATGATGATGTGCAAAAGGTAGCAGGATTGCTGCCTGCATTTTTTTCCATGAAAATGGCAGAAAGGACATCAACTTACCTTACAAAATGACTCATTAGTTGGGATGAAGTTCAGGTAAATCCTATGAATACTTAGATAATGAATACTGGGCCATACTAAACTGCAGCAGGTAGAGATTTCTTTAGAATTGAAATATAAAGGAGGGAAAGCAGTAAAGTTGACTCCTATTCCACTTTCTTACCAAACTTCTTTATTAAGACTGAACAGTTCATTTTTTTTTACTAATTTTAGCACATGGAACCGAAATTGGGACCTTTAGCTCCCACTAAAGTTTTCTTTCAATTTTTCAGTTTGTCAGCAGATTTCATATTCTTCTGGGATAAAGCAATTATGTGGCACTAATATTCAGGAATTATATATTAATAGGTTAAAACAAATGCTATCTCCTTATTAAAAACTGTTTGAACATTCAACTTGGCATTCACATGGAATGCAAAATGCCAGCAATTCGATGCCGGTTTTAAATTATACAGCATATTATATTTTTTTCATTCTGATACAAACAACATATAATGAGATTTACATAATAAAGTTTTGCTAACTATGGTTTGAAAGAAATAAATATATAGTACACATACAAGAAATGTGACAAGTGTTTATATATTGTCTACTATCCCAAGGTACATTTATGGCATTTACTTTTCTGAAAAGCTCTTTTGATAAAATATAGAACAGCATTTCAAGAAAAGAGTAGATTGAAATGGTATAAACATTTCAAAAAATAAGAATCTTCGTAATCCTCATGTGTGTGTTTCATGTAGAAACATTTACAGACATTATCAAGACATATGTGCAGTAGCTGCTTTATGTTCTGCTGATCTATTTCCAGGTTTCTAATCAGCATCAGATTAATTTATGCTCACATTTCCTGAATCACAGGCATTTTTGAGTCACTAAAATTCATTGCAAAAAACCTGGAAAAAGTCAATTTAATATTTCCATATTTTAAAATATGGTTAAATTTTGCATTTTTTTAAAAGGCAAGGATAATTGATCTACTGTGCTAAGAGTAACTCTAAAATAACTCTTTATACTATTTGCCTTTTCTGATGTAACTGCTCATTCTCTCATTCCCTAAGTCATGCAAAACAAAAGGAAAAAAAAGGCCAGCATTTCTAGAAAATGTCTTAATCTGGTCAAAATAAGCCTCTATGGCTTTGGTCCACAGAAGCTTTATTAGTTTTCTGGGCTCCATAGTGGGATAAACTATTTCATGCATGAAAGGATCAGCATTCCTTCCTCTAATCATTGCCATTGTACCCATTACAAAGCTTTCTGAACATCTCCTATGGATAACACATGCTATCTTAATCACCCCTCAATTAATAACTTTATACTTGCATTTCAGTTCTGCCACTTCTACATACATTGTTTCTTGAGGATAATACTGAAGCCTTAACTGAGTACACTGAAATTATACTGGTTTTCAACCAAAAATACATTCTTATACTGAAAGTGTCCAGACAGCAGTTTCCAGTGAATAAATGCAACAGCTTAATACAATGGGTTATCCTCTCATAGTGCCCTTGTCTGCTGTGACCATCCTGTAACCATTTTTCCATGTGCTTTGATAAGCAATGTGGTAACTGCCACTGTTTACATAAAAAGTATACTAGCAGTATCTCTGCTAGTACCAGCTAAAACTTTAATACCTCAAAGCTATTTTTTTCTACTCTGGGTTTGCTGGTGCACTATATTACAGTCTTCTGAATGTAATACGTGTACTCAAAGAAGAAAGAAACTTAGAAGCCAGCAGTTTTTGCTTAAAGTTATTAATATTTTAATTCATTTGCTAGCTCATCTTACCTGTCTCCTCAGGTAAAAATCACCTATACCTTTCTAGTCAGTTTCCTGCTCACTCTGATGATGGTGGGGGTTAAACGCTAAGGGGAATGGTAAAGGAACACAGACTGACATCACATTGATTGTTCTCACCTGCAGAGGAAAATAAAAATACTATCACTTGAAAATTCTCACAGGATGAAAGGCCTGCTGAGAGAAAGAAATAACTAAAACTAGATTTAGCTTTTAAAAAGCTTCCCCTTATTCCTATTCAATCAGCCCTTCATCTTCCAGGAATATCTAACAAAATTTGCATACTGTACAGTTTGACAAACAGCAACATCCACTGTTTCCCAGAATACAGGTAGCACCAGAAATGTAAGTGGAGTCTGCTATGCATTCCACCAGGATAAGTGTGTAGATCAGAATTCGTCTCTTACAATTTGTAAATGCATGGCAGTTTTCCAATACATATAATGAATATAAACTGACATACAAAAGGTTTGCTTTCCTTAACTACATTCTACGGACCACTTAGATACAGTCCAAGCACAGATGAAAAACACAGGCTCAGATTACAGACAACAGCATATTGCATCTGCAACAGTAAAGCATTTATGTGACAAGCTTTTATTTAATAAAGATACATGAAAACCAATTAAAAAGTTTTAGCAAAAGGCAAGACACGTGGCCTATTGAGACCTGACTAGTGTGCTTCAAACTGTTTAGGAAAGAAAAAAAAGGTGCCCACCAGTATTTGGTAGTTAAGTTTGTGAAGAAAGCCTAAAAAGAAAACATAACTAAGAATTGAAGATCTATGCATGTCATCAAATAAACAGTGGTACTTTTCTAATTATTGAAAGTGGACTTTGACAAAAAGTACAGTCTGTCTGGAAATGAACATATGAATGGCTCATACAAGTAACAGAATTTGGGCATGGAAAGGAAGGACTTCGGAAAGAAGAGTTTGCTTATACAGCCCCTAAAGTAATCACTCTGAAGAAAACATATGGGTGAGTGGGAAAGATGACAATCTAAGAGCAACAAAAAGCATGAAGAGAATTACTATACATCACCACAAAAGCTGTCATGGAAATAACAGGCTACAAAACAAAAAAACCCTAATTTTAAGTTGGTATGGTTGTGAACTGGAAGGAAATAGAATTTTGGGATTGTAATACAGTTTCAGTAAGGTACAGCCTATGTTCAGAGATCAGTTACTCATAAGAATAGGGATGGTGTAAGAGTTAATACTGTGGATGGCTGCTCCCCGGAAAAATGGAAGCACTATACAGGCAGCTTTCAGGAGAGATATAATAAAGAAAAACTTGGAGGAAGTATGGCCTGCATACTTTCTAGATTGTTAAAAGGTATTGTGTAAAGTCAAGTTAAAAATTATAGAGAAAGAAAAGCTAAAATTAGCATAGGTGACTACAGATTTAAAGATTATTATTCCGACATTGGTAAATACAAACACATAAGTAATTTTTGTCATCTGGTTTGCCTTAAGAGCTAAAATTCATTTATAACACTGTACACAAACGCCATGTTTATATCAATATCATATGCAGCTTGCATGAAAAAGTATACATTAAAATGAAGAACAGCAATTCATGTAATGGTCAAAGACAACCAATAACAAAACCAGCAAATTCTGGTTGTCAAACATAATTTACTATGTATATTTCTCCTCTTCTCTGTTAAAACAGTAATTATTAAAACTAAAGTGATATGCGTGTTTATGACTTCTTATTAAAAACCTTGACTTAAAGCAGTGTTCATTTAAGCTTAAGGTTAAAGAAAATCATGTAGAGATCTCTGTGCGATGGCCTAGTGACTTTATATCCTCTTGTCAAACCTCAGCAGTTTTATTTGTAATGATACATGCCGGAGAAGGTTGGAGGTTAAAGTTGATAGGAGGGCCAACAGGAAAGCCAACCAACTTCTTTCAAAAGATTACAACCTTTAACATATTATGATCTGTTGGCAGTTATTGCTAATTTTGTATGTCTACAGTTGTGTACTCTTCTGTGAGTACCAGACCAACAAGATTTATAAACCCTCCCTCTTACTACTTTCCTTCCATCATTCCTTCATATTCTTACTATTTAAGCTCTCATTTTTTTATGTTATATTGGTGCTTAGTACTTATTAGTTTTCAGAAGAACATTAACAGGTAGATAGTTTTTTCCACTCATTTCTACAGCCTAATTTTCTATCCCACCCTGAATATTGAATAAAAGATTTCCTTATCCAGGAAATCTGACAGCAAATGTAATAGCAGCACAGTCTACTGGACTAAAGCTCTTCAGATTTCCCTTCCACTTATTTCAACATTGAGTCGTCTGTGACTTCAAAAAAAAAAAAAGTAATACTGTAAAAATAATGATAAATAAAATCACACACAAACACTGAATAATTGAGGTAAAAATGGACCTCTAGCGATTGTCTAGTCCTGCTCAAAGCAGGGTGAACTAGAGATAGCTGCTCAAGGCTTTGTCTAGTTGGGTTTTGAGTATCTCCAAATATGAAGACTTCACAACCTCTCCAGGCAGCCTGCTCCAGGGCTTGATAGCTCTCACAGTAAGAAAGATTTTTCATACATTTCAATAAATTTTCCTATACTTCAGTCTGTGTCCACTGCCTCTTGTCCTCTCACTGGGCATCACTGAGAAGAGATGGGCTTCATATTACTTACTCCCTCCCATCAGGTATGTGTGTTCGTAAGATCTGCCCTGATCCTACTCTTCTTGCCACTAAACAGTTGGAGCTCTCTCAGTCCCTCCTCATGTGAAAGATGCTCCACTCTCTTCATCATGTTTGTGGCCCTTTGCTGGATTTGCTGCAAGTTACTGTCTCAGTATAATTGTACATCTTATGTTGTATCTGATCACTTAACCTAAAGGACCAAATCATTACACAGCTCAAAACTAGTACTGATGGCTGCTTTATTCTTACTTGCATGGAGGACAGCACAAGTTTTTGCACTGACTTCAAACTGAACTAGACCTCTGCTACATAGACTGATTCTATGCAATAAATGATAATGTATATTTACTGTATACACCCACAATGGCCACACGATATAAAATCCAATGATTTTTTTTTTCAGTTATATGCATTTGATAGCATTTAGACAATAAACAACTTTTCTCACACTACATCCAAAACATATAACTTACAGGTGTACAGAAACCAGTCTACAGTTATCCAATACTGCAATTATAAAGTTTTGCTTTTTAAAATTAATAACTGCTTTAGAAACTCTACACATAATATTGCTGCTCCACAAGAACAACATAGCAGAAAAATCTATGATACTTAACTTTAATATTTTATACAAAGGTAAATACACATCCATGTCATATTTATTTTCAAGTATCAGACTTTTAAGTTTCTCCTGCTCCTCCACTCCTCTGAAACCCCAGAGAAGAACATTTGGCAAAGATTCTGCATTCCACATCTCATACCATTTAGCTGTTGCTACAATTTTAATTATGCAAAACTCAATGGGCTCTAATAAAATCTGACTAGGTAATTAATACTCTAAAACATACAGTGGGAGCTACTGAAAGGAATGTTCTACACAAATTCCCTCATGTCATAGAAAAGACTCATGCAGCAAAGTGTATTTCTCCATAGGTGATAGAATATTCCCCCATCCTATCTGCAATTAACTAAAGAATTTTAATATACTTCGTTGTTAAAAAGTTATTTTTTCTACTTGTTTCAGTTCAGACACATTCACTCATGTATAATAGCAAAACCAGGGAGAGAGCATTATAGTAGAGATATAAGAAATATTTTTATCAATAGCAAAGCACCATTTTAAAGTATTTTACTGATATGCCCAAAAAGGACTAGGATAACATTACACTATTATGTTTAAATTTCACATTTTAGTTATGTCTATGTAACTCAGACATACATCCGTACACTCATATACACACACATATATATATATTCTGAGATCAGATCTACATTATGATGTAGATGTTTCCCTGAGACTTACACATGAAGGGGATACTTCCACCATGCCAATTTCATAGACCCAGCCTAATTTTGTGGTCTGTTCAAGCCAGGGAGAGGGCAGACACTGAGCAGGCTAAAGGTCTTACTGTTATTACATCCTATTGGTCTTGTGGCAATTAAAGAATAATAAAGAAAATAATCTACAAGGAAGGGTATTAATTTTCAGAGGTCCACACGGCAATTTTACAGAAAAGGGCCAGAAAAGCACAGGACACAAAAGACAGGATGGTATGCTTTTACAACTGGGAAAGTCTTTTCCATAACAGTGAGAGCACAGACTGTTCTTTCTGAACTTGTTCCCCTGGACATTTTGCAGAGAAGCATGATTTGAGTGGTAGTTTGACATGATTTGTACTTGTCCTAGAATCCTATCCTTTATCTCCTTAACACGAGCCAAAAAACATCTGGAACTTTATGTTGTTTTCATAATGTTTTATGCCAAACCACAGACAGCACTCCTGGATTCTTTTTCTCTTCCTTGACACACCATAAATGGTGATAAGAAAAATCAAAGTTATGAGAAGATCTGTGCTTAGGTTTACACTTTTCCTATAAGAGTAAAGATTTTTTTATAGCGGAGTGTATTCATAGATCTGCATCTGTAGCCTCTTTTACCTTGAGTTTTAAGAAAACACCCTATCAATTTTAAGTCTGACCTTGCAAAATTTTGATGCAGTATCAGGCTTTTACAGTTAGTGAATTTTAAATATGGAAGCAACAAGTAATTTGCTTTGGAGTACAAAAGAGATCAATGATGGAACAGAGATTCAAAGCCAAATTTATGGCCATTGTAGCTTACCCTGTCCATTGTCCAGAGGCAAATGCGTATGAATCAGTTACTAAGAATCATAATGCATAACAGTGTAAATGAACACCATTATTCTATTGTAGCCATCTTAGTATTTGCATGATGAAACCTTCAGCTTGTATTGAGGCCACAAGTGCTAACTATTGGTTGCAGTTTGAGTAGTTCTGAGTCCTCAAGTTTCAGGAAGCCCAGCAACAAAGAAAATAGTGAGGCTTATTCATGTAGAACAGATAGCAGTATTTAGCTATCTTTCTCACAGGGTCATTGCCCAGTGCATGATACAGAGGCTGTGCTATTCACTTGTGCTGCAGTTCCAGGTATGTGTGCAAGAAGAAAACCACCCTTATTTTTCTCAAGAGAAATCATCAAATCCACGAACAGGGATAATTTTCTATTTCTATGATCAGTCAGTGATAAAGTGAACACTGATCCAAACATAATTTACTAGAGGATATAGCAAGACTCTAAATATTTAAGTCGTATTTTCATTATGAACATGTTTTATAATGTACTTGGGCCAGCAACTACAACTACAAAACTGACAGAGTTTTAGCATTTGTGGAAAATGCACTTTGGTGAATTTGATTTACCTGTAAAAAAACCTTGCTACACAAAGACAGCTTGGGTGCAGATTCATTTGGTACTCACTATGACAAACCAATTGGTCAATGCAATTCATGTGTGTGCACCAGGGTGAGAGAAAACAGCTTACAAAAACCTTCTCAGGAAAGCATGAGGCTAAGCAAGGGAGCAAAACTACTGTATAAAGACAGCAGTCAATGTTGTCTATAAACTGTCACATGCAAGTTAAGTTGCTCCTAGTTTGCAGGAAGTCATATAACTCAATAGTGCAGAACAAGTGCCTAACTAAACTTTTCAACACACCGCACAACCAAAAACATTACTAGAAAATGCAATTTCTGATTTCATGAGAAAAAAGCAGAAATTGGAAACATACTGTGAAATGTATTTTCACAGTAAGAAGATAAGTAGGAGCCTACTGACTCTACCAAACAGGCAAATGAACATTGGCCAATATGTCAGTTATATTGTTCTGTGCATACGTAACAACATAATTTTACATTAAGAAGGTAAATGTTCACCTTATTAAAAAAAAACCAAACAACCAAAACAACCCCCCAAAAATCAAAGCAACAACAACAATTCCTTGTTAAAAGCACAACAAACTAAAAAACCCCAAACAGACAAAATCACTCAGCTAAGTAAACCTGAAATACGCTCTAATATGCTATCCATATACATGTATTAAAAGCTAAAAGACACACACATTAAGAGCTAAAGCTACACACACGAGATAAAGCTATCACTACTGTGTAGACTGCAGAATATTTTTACAGCTATTTTTCCTCATCCTTGGAAACATACATTACTCTTGATACAGTAAAATCCTGAAATTTTATAACATTTTGGATTTCTTTGAAATGAAAAGTCCATTTTATTGTTTTTTAATTAAATCTATTTCCCCTGAAAGGTCTTTAAAGGCTCTACAAACTACCTTGCATTTTATTATTGCTGACAGTTATCTAAACCACGCTTGAATGCCCTCTTTATCCTTTAGTGAACAATTGAAAGATCATATGCTAAAAAGACTTGCACTTTCTCTTCTCCTAGCCCTATAATTAAGGCATTTTAATACATTTCTTCATAGTCATTAAGAGAGCACAATGTTAAAAATTAATGAAATGAGACAATTTTGAGTTTAACAACCATAAATACATACAACATAAATTTGTCTCAATTGTAGATATGAAAAAAAGCCTTCTTGAAATCACATGATGAGATTACTGAATTGTCAAGATTTTGCTTTTGCTGTCTAAGGGTATTTAAATGATGTATGGTAGCCTGACAATACTACAGTGTTGTTACATACCCTACTAGAGAGGTAAACATTTCTTTCGAACATTCAAATTCCATTGATTTTAGTATGCTTTTGTTTACCTTATATGCATGCCTATAAAAAAGCAGTATTGCTGGATGATGCTGAAGTGGGGGAGGAAAGAGAAGGAAGGAAGCAAAACAAAGACATATGAAGGGAAAAATGATCAGTCAGTTGTAAAAAATCTGACACATAATGTAAAATACCACTGCAGTAACACCTACTTACAGCAGTACTTTAATAATGCTTAAAATGGAATAAACCAGATTTTCTTAATTTGGATTTTTTTCCTAAGAAACAGAGCTTACTATATTAATGTATCATACATTTTTGCAACAGACATGTTAATAAGTGTGGGGTTTTTTACACCATGAAAGGAATTCAATGTTTCCTAGCACATCATCATCACTTCCATATACACCAATTAAATATACGGCGCAACTATACTATAGCCACATTATTACTGAGTATTTGCAAAAGGTATTACTAGTGAGCAAATTATACAGCATATCTTTTAAAATTAAGTTTTTGAAGTTATAAGTGCTTTATGCTTTCTCAACTAAATGTTGAAAAGACACAGCACAGCCTAAAGTGAGATTACAGATTTATTTTTTTCCCTAAGACAGACAAAAAAAGAAGTTACTCTCTGAAAGATTTTTTAGGGTTGTCAGACTGTTATATTACAAACAACCTTATTAGTCCTTTATAATTACAACAGGTACCTCTGGACAAGATCGAGCAGATATGACAAATGCTTCTGACTTCTTTTTAAATCGAACCTGGAAGGTCATCGCTGAACAAACAAAATGCTATACAACCGGGGCCATAAATTGTGAGAGCTAACAAAAAGGTAAGGTTTTTAGATATTAAAAATCAAAATTATTCTGTTCAGACTATTCCGTATAAAATCAAGAAATAAGAGGATGAAAAAGTTTTAAAAAGTAGCTAAAGAAATCCTTACAAACTTCAATCCTTACAAACTGAGAAATCCTTAGCTAGAGAAAGAAATCCTTACAAACTTCATTATTACACTTATTTCAAGCTGAACCTGTATCTTAGTGCAATGTCTTTAGAGTAGTTGCTTTATTTTACAAATATGTTCGTAAAGGTAGTTCCCTGTTTGTTATAATTTTTTTTCAGCATTATGATAAAACTGTGGACAGTTAAAAAAAAACCCCACAAACTGTCTCAAATCTATGGGATTTGCTTGCTGTTATTCTCAAATCAAACCAGTAAAAGTATAACACACTGCTGTGCATTTTTCCTAACATTTTTATTTTGTGTTAGGATCATTTAGCAGTACTGGTAGTTTTGGATTAAATTTAATTTGTATGGAGATAAACAGTAACTTAAGTGACTGGAACTAGAAACCAATTGATGGATCTCACGTTTAATTCTCCTATTTCAGTTTGGAGAGGAAATGTAAGGATTGAATTAGAAAGCTGTAAACTCTTGATAAGAATTAGTGGTATAAAACAAAATAAAATGAAACCTTCAGTTATTTTCCTTACAGTTAGGCTGAATGAAATTGTAAATCAACAAAAGATTTGGATAGCACTCAAATCAACAGCTTTACCTAATAAAAGTTCTAACAGAGCACTGCGCATACCATTTGAAACAAATATGAAATAAATATGAAATATGAATGGCTTTAAAAAGAACCATATGAGAAACAAAACAGTAAAATCACCAAAATTTAAGCAGAGGAAATTTGAACTGAAATGTATGATGGGCAATTAAGTACCTATTTTGACAATTCTAAGTGGTCAAGTTTCTAAAGTATGACACAGAAACCTTAACCTATCTATATATGAGTGATAAATGAGACATTTTTTGTCATTACATTCCCATAAATCACTTTCTTTAACTCCTGATGGCTTTTATCAGGTCTAACCTTTTCAAGCTCCTATCAGAGTGCTAACATTTTCAACTTTGACACATATGCAGTTTACAAATTCTGCAGCTGATTAACTCTGGACAGAAGCTCACTGCCATCGTTGTCTTCTTCAAGTTGGCTTATAGCTTCAGTGTCACGAAAACTCACATGCATCCTTTGTATGCCAGAAAATCTCAATTTACTGGGCTGTGTTGCAAAGGATGCAAGGTATTTCTCCCTTTAAAACAAATACATGAGAATATACTTTCAAAATTACTCTTCCACAGAGAGCCTGAAGTATGGGTACCTTCCACTACTTTAAAATCAAGTAAATACTACATTCCAAATAAAGAGATATAAATATATAACTTTATAATCTAAAAAACCTTGCAATCAAATCAACTTGATTACACAAAATATGTTGTCGTCAAAGTCTCTGAGATAAAGAACAATAAAAAGGTGGGAAAAAACCCTAAATAGAGCAGTTTATTATATATATGATATTACGAAATATTGTAATTATAAGCTGATCATGGGTCTTTAAATCATTTTGTGGGATCCCCCGTTAAATTTCTCTCTAAAACATTTTGTAAGTTTCGAAGATTATAAATTGCTGTATCTTGAAATTGTAAATGTCAAAGATTCAATTTCAGCATTACAGCACTTAGAACACAAAATTATTTTTACCATGAAAAACTCAGAACACAATAAATGCAACAGCAGCAAAGAAATACAGGAAATGATGTTTTATCATGTGTGAGTGAACCCAAAGATTTCAAGGAACACTTGCTTTCTGTAGGAACTAAAAATTAAATTACGTATTTGCATGACACACTGAATTTCTGCTACAAATAGTTGATAAAATACTATCTAGGTGTCTGTCTTCAAAAACATTTTAAATTATTGTACTATTTCAACAACGGGAAGCCAGCAATACAGTAGTTATTTCTGCCTTAGTAGCATCAAGACATATTAAAAATGGTAGTAAAGCTTTAGTCTAAACACCAGCATTTTCACTATGTTTTAAATTTAAAAACTTGCAGAATATAATTGAATCGAGATGTATTTCATCCATTGAAACAAGCAGCGAAACATTCACAGAAATGCATTTACAAGATGTAATTGATCCAGACATTGAAACAAAGCTCAAGTTTAAAGAGATACTGTCTTTAATAATATTAGTCAGACTGAAAAAATTTTCATGTTGGTTGTGTGCCCACTGGAAGCCTGGTACTTCAGATGGTATTAGTTTTGATAAGAGATAACTAGACATCAAACCTAAATAATGAAACCTGAAGACACAGGCTTGGACCATGCAAATAGGAATGTCTACAGAGGCTCTTGTGCAGCTGATTGTCTGTTGTTGATAAACAACACATCTTAGAAAAACACCGGATAAAGAACAAATTTTTTCAGCATCACAGCTAAACCAGCTTTGTAACGTCAATATTTAAGGCCTATCCATAAAAAATTAAGAAGTTCTTTATTTCGCTAATAATGTCACACATCAGAGAAGCCATGCAGTTACACTCTGACAATTCAGATGTAAATCCTGGAATGTCTGTAAGTATTCATGACAAAGGCATATTTGTCATTTAAAACAAAAGGACATGATTTCTTGATGTTCATATCAGACTAGTGATGGATGAGAGCATGCTAATCAAACAACTAACCAGAAGGAACACAGATGCTTGCTATTTTGATTAGGAGAGGGAAATGAAGAGCTCTTTCCTAAATTAAGATATAAACATTCTAAAATCATACACACAAATACATACGTAAGTTTGTATAACACACTGTGTATGCATAGGAGCTCAGCATGTTCTCAAGTAGACATGCTACAAATACTAGCTAGAATAACTGCCAATTTCCTTAAGATCAGAAGAAGCCATATATAGGAAAGAAAACCAGACACTGGCTTTGATAAATTCCAATTAATTGCTTATAAATTTATATATTCAGAAGCATTTTATCTTTCTTATATTAAAACTTCCCAAGTAATGAGAGAGAATAATTTAACCTTTTTTTTGTAATTTGTTTTCTATGCCTTACTTCTAGGTTCAAATTATGCGTATGTGAAATTACACTTACGTAATTTAAAATAGCATAAAATAAATCTAAGCATTATAGAAAACAAAAATATAGACTGTTTATGTAGAATGAAATATTACAAGACAAGTGTGGAACTCCCAAACCAAATTTTTATTGTTAGTTGTTATATTTTTGATACTCACGTCATCTTATTTCAGTGTCTTGCTTTACATGTATCCAAAATGTATCAAACTAATCATGCATGTTTAACAAGAACTCCTAAACATCAAGAACTTTGCTCACTAAGTATAAGAGTCACAACTGCTGTCAGTGAGACAGCTAAAACTGTTAAATTTGTAGATCAATTTGCAGTGGCAAGGTCCAATGAGGCCCAATGACACTTTCACAAAGTACTTGTCAAACGATGGTAACATCCAACTCCTTGAAATCCACCTTTGTCTTCCTCCTTTAAGCAGGTAGTAACTATAAAGCAGATCCCTTTGATCCTTTTCCATTAAAATTCTGCAATAAGTGAACAACTTTTTGATATCCTCAAGAAAGCATCCTGATCAATCTAGTTCTGACCAGAGAAAGAAAAGCCACTTGCTAAACTGGAGAACTATTCATAAAATGTACTTGTTTGTATCTTGCTGTAATTATGAAGTGGACAAAAAAAGTACTAAAAACTTAAAATACACTCTAATTCAGAGTAACTGCATTTTTTAAAAAAATGAGTCCCCCACATACAGTTTTCAAGAATTTACAAGAAGGAACACTTTATAGAAAAGCATATAATCAAACATAAACTGGTAATACTGAGGGGAAAAAAAGATACTTGAATTAAAAATATTCTTAATGCAAATATATTTTAATTATTGTTAAAATAATTCTTACCTGATCCTTTGAGCAGAAATGCATTCAAAGCCTAAAGTGTATGTCTGTTTGAAGTGTAGTGTTTAAAAAAAAAACAAACACCAACACCATAAATCGTTTTGCTTTTCTACTCAGAAGCCCTAGAAAGGCACATCTGATGATGTGTTTAATGCAACTCATCCAAATACCCTGAATGCCTCTGTTATGTAATATTAGTTTCCTAGGAAAGCAAATTCTTGTGCTCTGGAGACACAAATCCATATTGCACAATCACCCAGAAAAAGCCAAAATGTGGGCAGTTTCAACATATACCTTTCAGTCTCATCTTTAATGAAGAGAAACTGCTCTCACAGGGATCTGAATGGTAACTTTGGACTCCACAGTGACACTGTACTTCTTTTTCCCTCAGCCAAGATTTCCTAGACACAAGGAATTTGTGCAACTGTGTGTAAATATGACTGCTGTCCATTAACTGGCTGCTGAATCTACTCATACCTCAAATTTCAATTAGATTATGCACTAACATACCAGTCTCATGTTTTTACATGCTTTATTTACTGTGAGTCTTATCTGTAATCAGCTATTGACATTATTTACTTTTTTCCTATATTAGTACAAATAGTTTTATATTCTATATATAGTAGTTATCATTTAATATATTAAAGGATGCTTAAGACACAACTAAATTCCTCCACCTCTCAGGCCTTTTTTGAAAAATTTACTGGGTGCCCAATATATATAATATTCAATAGCATGTGAGAATAATTTTTATGCAACTCTGATAGTTAGAAAGACAGATAACTCAATTATTAGATCATCTATCAAAATATTCAGATGTATAAGAGGCTACTAAAAAGATTGATGACTGAGAAAGTCCACTGATTCTCTAGCCATCATATTCACACATTTGGCTAGACAACATTTTTCGCTGCCTTCACAAGCAAGCTTCATTACCCATCACTCCACTGAAAAGAGTTTATTATGAGGCTGCCATTTTGGCAAGACTATTATTTAGATGATAAATGTTGGGGGAAAAAGTGTGTCTAGATTTTTTTTTTTTAGATGAGCTCTTTGACAGATAAAACAAACAGCATCTACATTTCTAATTAACTTAAATTTGGCATATACAAACACAGGTCAGTAAAGCTAAGATATGCTACTAGATTATCTTCTGTCTGAATCTTGCCCTTAATTTGCAAAATGTAAATTAACTAATTAGAAGAAAAGCAGCATTATTTGTGACAAAATGCTTCTTCTACTTCTTTACTTTGTGACATTTACGATCAACTGTAGTCCTTCATTCTAACTTTGAATAGGTGCATAATTATGCTCATACTGATTTATTAGGCTTTTAGTATTTTAAACCAAATGAAAACTTCAGATTTCTCAAGGCAAGGAAGCAAACCACACTGCAACATGCAGCTAAATTACATACTTGCTGGTTTCACTTCATTTGCAACAGTATGCTGTTTACGTGTACATGTCGCATGAATACTGGCATGAAGGTATCATTTTCAGTATTCAAGTACCTGACTCAAAGGAAAATCTCTGTCGGTATTTTTAAGATTTTCTCGAAATCTCTGTCCTTTCTGTGCATGATGCCTAGTAATAATAATATGCTTTGTTCATTAGTACTAAGAGTTAAATTCCACTTTATACTCCTACTACCCTCCTCAACTGTCATTTGAAATGCATTAGACTAGCAAATATAGAATTACATGAAGGAAGTGGGAGTTGGTCATTCTTGAGTTTCAGCCCAGCAACTTGACCTTGTTAAACAAAAAATACATGATATCATAGTTTACAGGAAGGGATTCTTTTTGCTTTGATTTGGTTTGGTTTTAACTATTACTAGATAGATAAAGGCTCAACACTAAGAATTACATTGAAAATGTCAGATGTAAATGTCAATTAAAAACTACAAGGAATTCTGAAAGGTAAGGTCTGTGGGGGGTTGACATTCTTTGACATAGTGGAGTGTCTGTAACCAGGCCTTTGGCAAGCATAGCAGGATCTATGCTGTCAGCTCTTATCGTATATAAACTTAGATGCTTGTCTAATCTGAATGAGAAAGAACAGGAAAATTGGAGCTGAAGCCTTGCAGTAATGTGGATGGAAGCTGAAAATGCTCTATCTGCACTACATGAGTTTCCTATGACATGATAATATTTAAGACAGTACAGAAAAATATAATGAAAAAATAATTTAAAGCTATGTAGTGCTTCATTTACTACTTTTAAAGTTGAGAATGCAACAATCTAGTAAAGAGGCTTAAGTAACATAATTAAATTATAATGAAAATCCCAATTTCATCTCTATAGTAAATACAATATCTAAAGAGAACAAAGCATGAAAATATATACTTAATTAGTATCATTCAAATGTAAACGCTAATATGAATATAGCATGGTCTTTTTTTTTCTTTGCTTTGACAAAAATTAGTTTTGATGCAAAATAAAACAACCTGCAGTGCTCAGCCGAACAATTAACATTGCAATGCTAGGCATAAGTGTGGTCTCAATGGACAATGTCTTCATGCTCTGTTATTCAATCACATTGTTAAAAAGGGGACGATGGGTAAAATCTAAAAACATTACTATTGAGCTAAATTAAAAAAAAAGTTTAATAATCTACATGTTGATTTTCATAGTGTTCATGTATCGTTAAATAAAGATAACAATAATTCATGTCAAATGCTGTTCGAAAGCTAAATGTATCTAGGACATTTGTGGAGAGGTATGCCCATATATGTGCGTGTGTATGAATGTGCTAAGAGTGTGCACATGCATCTCTATTTAACTTGCAGAAGAACACAGAATTTTATCATCCTCACACAGTAAAGTACCAAATCAGTAAGCTAGCAGAAATCAGCACTCTTCCCTGCTTTTAATTCTCTTGCCTATAAACAAATATATCTTACTCAGTGCTACTAAGGTCAGCAAGTTGGCATGGCAAATTTTTAAAAAGTGAATTATTTTTGAAGGAACTTATCTATCTGTAGTCGTAAGTGGCAAAAATAAACACAAATTCTCTCTTCTAGCTACATCTATTTTTGTTTAAGATTAATTTACTAATTCAAGTGGGGCCAGGAGGGAGAGAAAAAGGAATAGAGTAAAACCCAGCATGTGTGAAAATCTACAAGCATTAGATAGCTAAACAAACCCTAAGTCCCCCAGCGTTGCAGTAAGGTCAAAACCTTTCAGCATTGTACCAGCGTGTCAAAATATGTCAACAAACCATCATACTGCAAGAAGAAGAATGACCTTTCAGTTCTTTATCTTTGGGCTGCCAATGAAGCTTTGGATGCGGGGTATGCATGAACAGTTTTCCAAGCCACTTGACAAATGCAACTCCCAAGGTTTACTCCAAGTCAAGTTGTTATACCACTGGCTTTCAACTCACCAGTACAACTTTTTAAACCATTTGCAATTGGAGAATACCGATCTTGTTATAGAACAAACATCTATAAACCCACAGTATAACTCCTTCTTCCCCTACTACCTACAATCAGACAATTATTACTTGAATAGTCATCACAGTAACATGTCAAACCATTTTAAACAGCTGAACAGAAAAAAACCATGTATCATTCTGATGTTCTGATTCAGCCTTTGCTCAGCATCTTTATAGTCAGCAGCAAATGAATCTGACCAGAACGCTCTTCTCAAAAACCCCTAAGAACACATTGGCTGTTTGTGACAGAAATACAATCTTTTGCATTGTTTGTTTGCCTTTATCTGAAATAAACACCTTTTTTAATTTACAGGACTCTATGATAATTTTACTATTACTGTTAATTATAAACTGAAGTCTCAAGATCAGACATAATGTATTTAGGATTAACCAAAAAGTGTTGTTATTATTTTAAAATTTCTTATAGGAAACTTGCTTTCATTTATTCTTTCAAAAAAGCAGAAGTACAGGACTAACACTATTTAGAATACAAGCAAATGGGGGAAGGAATTTAGTACAGGGATGACTTACCATTCTTATTCAAAGAGATGATGAAACGCTTCTCTTTCACTATGTGAAATTGCCTTTAGTTTAATATCAGTGTCAAATATGACATTTTCCTACGGTTTTCCTCACGTATAGTAAAGTTTCTTTAGCTAGTAACAGCGTCAAGCTTTCTCCTGGGACTCTCTAGAAATTACATTCCAGAATCTACATATGCCTTAATCAGGCTTGCAGAAGATAGAAAATATGAATTGCTGTATTTGAGTTTATATCTTCTTACAGCAAATCACTGACAGTGCACCAACTAATTACTATGTGCACCATGTGTGGCTGATCTCTATATGCCTTTCAGAAAACAGCAGTCATGCCTATCAGCTCTAACAGACTTTTACAGCTAGAACTCCAATTTTTAATTCAGAGTTAGAAAGAATTATAAAATTAGACACTATGGAAAAAAACCCAACCAACCCCAAACCAACAAACAGCAGCATTTGTTTAAACCCTAAAATAATGTACAACATGTTCTCAGACCCTGTTTTAACGTACAATCTGTGTTACTTCCTGTTCTTGCTCTGCAAATTACCTTTGGTCACACAGACTATTCAACAGCTTTTATTCTCATGATTTACAAGAAATACACCAATGTAGGCCAGTGAACAAAGAAAAGTGTGGCATCTATGACATGTGCACAAAGCAATTATATTTTGTACATGCAGTTGTCTTGTTTACCCAGTGGCAGTGAAAGCTGTAGACTACTCAGTGGACGCCACCACTTTGAAGGAACAAACATACTGAGGGAAGGGATTCGCTAAGTACGTGAATCATTTTATACTAAGTTTGTTCAGTATATGAAATAGCTTTTTTCTAAAACATTACTCTGGAAAATCAATCTGGGAATATGCAAGACAAAGCTTGCTTTTTCCTGTTTATTATCGAAAAATCTCAATACCTAAACAGTATCTTAAATTACAACTGTGCAAACCCACTGACAAGGTACACTTTGTACATTTTTAATGTGAAGCTTAATTTGAAGATGAGGTTGCAGTGCAGCACTGCAACTTGAAAATTGCTTAACAATACCATTGATGTATGAGCCATAAAAAACCTTGCTAAGCTGTCCCTGCAGAACTCAGAGTAATAAAAAGGTGTTCTTTTGCACCGAGGTGAACAGACATGGTTGACTGCATCTAGGGAGCTGTACTGTTAAATGAGAAAGTGCCATTTCTTTCCTGTCAGTACAGACCAATTTAAGACACTCAAGATTTAGTTAGAGCAGAGTACAGGATTTAATGAAATACACACATAACAGCAAACAAACCACAACTATATTCAAAGCTTTCAGCCAGATTGTGTGCAGAATTCATCTTACACCCGTGACAGATGTGGGAAAAAAACCTAGGAACTTTTTCAGTCTCACTCCTACTTTTCAGAGAAACAATAAAACAGCTGAATGGAAAAGGTCTAAATTCTTTTACCTTGATTCCTTTCAAAGTATCTAGAAATGTATTTCTATCCACACCTAACAGGCAATGTTACAGGTTTTTTTCTCCAATTTCATTTTGGCTTTAAGTTCCACCAACAGATCAGGTTTACAAAACCCTAAACTACCAGCTGAGTGTCGTGATATCTCTATTGTGAACTGATGCTGCTTCTCCAGATGATTCCTCCTTCAAGAGGTATGGAGACACACAATTGCAGCGAATTGACTGGGAAGCTGATTCTCACTTGAGAGATCCTCGCATAGGTTGATTAAATCACACAAAATTGATTCACAATTTGTGCAGCTACACCTGCCTCTTTTCATACCACTAGTTTCAGAGAGCAGTAAAAGTTACTGTCTAAAATACATGCGACCTAATCTGTCAACATGTGTTTGCTAACCCAACTGTCATTACATTTGAAGCTACAGTAACTCAGAACTCATTTCAGAAGACGTTGTGATACTGTTAGTCTGGCCAAGGATTTCTACTTTAAAAAACCCCATAAAAATCTGCCCGATTTCCATAGTTAACCTATCACTAAATTCTGGATTTCTGCAGTAACAAATCTCACTATGGAGATTTTTAGTTTCCTTTATATGAACGCTTACGAATCATCAACTTCTGTAGTTGTTTTCAATATGAGCAGCTATAACAAAAGATCTGGCAAAAATCTCAAAACTACTTTCAAAACAGCCTTATTGATCCACATGTCAGTTCAGTCTAGCTTTTGCAGCATTAAAGGTACTTGACTAACAGCTCAGTGAGAGATGTTATTCCACTTGGGAAGGTGCGATATTAATTAATACATGATAGAATTAAGATGAAGTTAGCTATGTCTTGGTTTCTTGATAGAAGCACAGGAGAATTTTCTTTCAGAAATGTCAGATTAAAATGGTACACATTACTCTCAAATGTTTTACACATTTTATAGCTCAAATCAAACCATGGATAGTCCTTTGTTCAGCACAAAAAAAGAAACTGCAACTTTTCAATGGCAATTTTACTGCAAACAACAAATGGAACAGTGCCTTCATACTAACTGCCTACTCAACTTTCACCCCATTAGTGAGTATCTTTATGTTATCTATTTAAAATTCACTTCTTCGAGCTGCTTTTCTCTGAAACAATCTTCAAAGGCATCCTTTCTCCTCAGAAAATATTCTACACAGTACACATTATGGCCACCTTGCAGCCCTGAGTTGCTCCATCTTACTTACACTCATGTGCAAGTTCAGCACTGTCTGCATAGGCATCTTTCCTGCCATTCTCACTATTTGCCTAGATATTGCATATACTGAAACTTCTTTCTAGGTCTTGTATTCTGGTTACATGTTTCAGAAACTCTTTTCTACAACTTTCCTGTAGTACAGCATCTTCATCCATCAACTGACAGTCTTCCTGAGATTCCCATTACCTCCATTCAAGTTTTGCAAGTCACTTTCTGGGACTGTCAAATAAGAGCAGGCCCTTCTCATGCCAATCAAGAATGCGGCTGCACAGAATAATTCCAAAATCTGAATATGTTATTCTCAGTATTTGTTTTTACTTTCTCTGCTGCCTCCTGTATAAACCCACTTTTAAGCTATTTCCCAAGCCAAGGCTGGCTATTTTCATCTTGGCATTTCTCATATTCAGCTGAAATAGTAACAGTCACCAGACTAGCCTCTAATGTTCGCACACACTATTTGTTACCTACTCGCGCGTTTGTCCCATCTTCTCCACTACTCCTCAGATTTCCCTGATGGTCTCTTGTGCCTGCTGAGCAGACTTCTAAATTTATTTATTTTAAAAATCCTTTATTAAAACTGTCATTTACCTCACCTTCTACCTAGGTTAGGGTTCCACGACATAAAAAAATGGAACTGAAGATGAAGCATCTTGTTTAAGATTGTGAGGAGGTTCTAGTACTATGGAAAGATATATAAATATATACAATGACTGTCTTTAAAAGAATAAATCAGAACAATTTTAACCATCTTTTTAAAAGAAAAGATCTTTATACCAATACCATCAACATGTTCAAAAATTCAGTCCAGCATAATTTATCTCCCTCCTTATGTTCTTGCAAATACTAACTACATTTTTTAGGTTGAAGATGGTTGTTATTACTAGTTAAAACATAGGTAACATATGAAAGAAATAATTAAAAAAAAAAACCAAAAAAAAACCTAACAGTGAAAAGTATTATCCCAGATACAATGACAATGAGCAATAAAGTTCTTTACACACAAAGCCCACTTGGTTAGACTGTGAAGAGTTTATAACAAATTTGGCACCTTGCAGGTATTTCAAAACATTACAGCAAAATCTGCCTTCAAAGTCAGGTATTAAAAAAATTTAAATATAACTTCTGTACCAAAGTAACTTATTCTGTACCAAAGTAGCATCTCTGTAAAATTACCACATGTATCTGCTGCATGTAAACAATTATGACGTGAATTTTTCACAAATATTTCAGCATTCCAGTTTGACATACTAATTAATGACATTCAAAATGCCAGACTGGCAACATGTATTTTATTAACATAGCTTAATACAAAAGTCACTAATGTTTTTTTCCATAACTTCTTTTAAAAATGCAGTCCTATTTATAAGGAAAAATAGCAGAAAGGTACCTGTTCCAGTAGCTCCAAAACTGGTCCTGCAAGTAGGCTTGGTGGCTACTTTCATCACCGAATGAGGCTTTACTTTCAATCCAGTGAATTATGTGTCCTTCAACAGCTAGGGTGACAGCAGAAAATAAACAGAACTCTTAAAATCACGCTCAACAGCCTGGAAGATTGTGCTTGGGAATATCTTATTTACCCCCTCAATCTACCACATAATTCATTCTTGCAACAGAGTTATGCATTTGTAAAAAATATCTTTCAAACAAGCACAAGATATTTTTAAAAAACTTATCCATTTTAATGGATAATTATAGCAGTTGAATTACACCCTGTTTTGGATATTTGCATTTATTCTAACACAAACAGAATATAAACGGAAAGAGACTAGACTAACGTGCAACTGCATCGTACTTTTATCCTTACTTTGCTGGAAAGGAGTTGTCAGGTAAGGAATTGAAAACTTCTGGTGAATAACAAGAACAGTTAGCTAAGCTGCTAAAACCAGCAACTTCTCATCAATGCAGAGTGGAAGGTGTGAGAATGGCAAGGAAGTTTATCATAGATACACATCTTCTTCCTTACCTTTGCAAAATCAGTAATGCCTCACCAGAAAGAAGTCAGGAATAAGAAGGCTTATGTGAAAAAATCTGATTTTGAATTTCTGTTTCTTTCAGTCTGTGGGATTTTCTCTGGTTCACATCTTTCCTCACTTCTTGTAGAAGTGAATTTCTCATGTTAATAAAAATAATTTTTTTAAAATAAAGTCCTTTCTGAAGTTGACAACCTAATTTTGCAGGAGAAATCATGAAACTCAAAAAAAAAAGAAATAATTCTTTCTCTAAGGTAATGTTGGGTACCATTACTGAAGTCTTCTTTAAAAATGTTTCCTTCATTTTGAGTTGCCTATAATATCCACAGTCATGATGTCTTAGCCTAAGATTGACCTCGGACGAAGTACTCATCTGGCATCCCAGAGCATGCCAACTCAGAAACACAATACAGAAAGATTAGAAGAGGCTGTGGCAACACGATTGACAACAGACTGTAAAATTACTTGGGAAATATGGGTAAATACCACATGAAGCCCCCACACTAAGCCCTATATGCCACCACTACCATGCTATCAGTAACCAAGTTAACTCGTGTAGGCCTATACTACTACATCCTTCCCCCACTCCCAATACCCCCCCTACTACCGTTAGACCCCAGGAGATCTAACAGCTGAGGCATAAATTGTGCAGTCAGATGAGAAGCAATTTCTAAGAAACATTTGCCTTTCCTAGGCAGGTACTGACTCATGAAGAAGAGAATGCAAGAATGGCCATACATTAGTTCAGACTGGACAACAGGTAGAAAATTATTTCTTGTCAATCTCACGTGACTGAAATAATTTGAGAAAAGTAATGCACTATCACTGTTTCGATTTCTAGAGACAAATCCACTCAAACAAATTAATGGCTATTTTTAACCTTCTTTCTAACAGGGTAATACTACAAACCTAAGAATTCTTCTGGGTGTTTCCCTGTTTCCCTTCTCAAGCATTAACAAAATTAGCTACATTTAGTTGCTTTTCTAGTTCCATTTAATTAGGCTCCTGGATAGGATATAATCTTACATGTTTCCAGTGTAAAAGTGAGTATCTTGATATCAAGTACGTATTGTGTATATCGTAGTCCACACTACTGAGGAAACTTACCAATGTATATAAATATCTGAAGGGCAGGTGTTAAGAAGAGGGAACAAGGCTGTTTTCAGTGGTGCCCAGTGACAGGATCAGAGGCAATGGGCACAAACTGAAATGTGGGAGGGTCTGTCTGAACATCAGGAACCACTTTTTCACTGTAAGGGTAAGTGAGCACTGGCACAGGCTTCCCAGAGAAGTTGTGGAGTCTCAATCCTTGGAGACACTCAAAAGCCATCTGGACATGCTTGAGCAGATGATCACCAGAGATGCCTTCCAGCCTCAGCCATTTTGTGATTCTGTAATTTCACAATCTTCCCTGCTAACTTTAGACTGGATAAAACCCAACTGTTCCCTCATGTCCTCAGGTCCTTGGTAGCTTTATGAGACCGTCCACAAATAAGAATTATGGAAGTGAAGTAGTAGAAGATAATTGAAAATTCTCCAGGTGTGGCTTGACAACTGTCTGTGAACTGCAGATCATTAGGATGCCAAAGCTCACTGTTTCAAATGCGGAGTGCTTTAGCTACAAAGGTATTTTTTGTTTTGTACATATAACCTCTTATTAACATCACTACCATTTTTCTTTTCTGGAAACATGATTACGAATACAAACATCATTGAGCTAAGGAAAGTCAAAACTTTCAGAAGACTCTCATATACATAGTTGTTTATCTATTGGATAACAGATTATTGTGCTGAAAGACAGTATCTCGAGCACTTTTGAGTAGTGAGACATTTTATAGTACACACTCAGTTCCTTATACCAGTGTACAAATCAGTTAGTAAGAATTCCAACTGTTGTCAATAGGAAGAACAAAAAGCTACTCATGTATATGACTTTCGCATGCTGCTTTCAGCCTTCTTGTTTTCTCTGATAGACACCTGCATAGACAGGTGCTGTGTTCTATGGAGGCAAAGTCATCGTCTTTTGGCATGAAAGTCAATTTACAAAAGGTGATTAATAATCCTTTACATTTGGACAGCATTGATGTTTTTTCTTCCATGGCCCAGGCACTAGGTCCGCTGATTACCTTCTCACATGGCCTCAAGACCAGAAAGCATAGATGAACTTCGACATGACCTTTATACCTACTTTTATTCATTCTTGCTTCTTGCTACACAGGATTTAAAAAAAAAAAAATAGAGAACTGCAGAGCTGTATTTAGATGCAAAGTGATGGCAAGAGAATAATGGCACAACAACAAATCTTTATGCAATGACCTACAGGTGTAATGGTAATACTCTTTACACCACTTTGAACTGATTTGGTCTAAAAGTTTAAAACATTTATAGGTATTTCAGAGTTCAGTTCAGAAAGACAGTGAGCAGAGCAGTTTAGAGAGAGCAGGCATCTGGGGGTTCTTACTGTTCCTTGTTTTTCTTTTTGCGATAATGAGACAAAACCATGCAGCAACCAAAGAGGAAGCACTGGGTAATACTACTTCTGATCAAACCTCTCTGACCCAAACTAGACGTTCTTAAAATTATTATGTAACTGCTGAAAAAAAGAAACTAATTTGTAGTATCCTTTAATATACAGCTGTACGGCTGTAATTTGTAGCTGTAATATTTTAGCATGCACACTTCTACTCAAAATAAAACAATCACAATTCTTTAAAAGACTTACCTACTGGCACTTCTAAAATGAAGTCTGGTGTTTTGTCATAACCCTTTGCACGAAGCTGATCTTCAGCTATACACAGAGAATAAGAACTATTGTTTATAAAACTCTTCTATTAAGTAGACAGTAGCATAATTAATTTTATTTTAAATAAGAGTGCAAGAATTACTAATGCAGTCATACATATCTTTTTTATGCATGCAATGCTGTGTCAGATTAAATGAACCTTTGTAGAAAACCTGAAGCATGGATATAAAAATGCTTCTTTGCCATGCCTGCATTTTTATGTCTTCATTATAAACATCATTAATTCAAGCTGTCATACAGTATTTTATAACCCCCAAATATTCAAAATAAAAGAAGTATATTTGCTGATTGAAAGAAGAGTCTCCCCACATTAGGAAGTGTTAAGATTAATCCTACCAAGACCATAAATGTAGATATACTGTAGCTGCCTTCTTGGTTTTATTTTAATGTTAGCATAAAGTTGTTAAAAAAAGAACAGGAAAATCCTTCTCTTCCAGAAATTTATAAAGGAGAGAAGCCACAATTTTAGTTTCTCTTGCATCCTGCAATCTATAGAACTTATTCAATTTCAGAACATACAAAGACCTAGAAATTCTGCTAAAATTAACTATACAACTCTATTGCTTACAAATACTAGAGCTGAATATTCCAAGAAACGGTAACTACTGAGCAAGATAAAACTGCAGAAGACAAAAGATGCTCCCTTAAAAAAAAAAAAAAGGAAGCCCAAGCAAGCCCTTAATATTTTCTAAACTATTGTCCTTGATTTCTGATACCATTACCCTGGTATTTCTGAAACACCATTTCTCCATTAGAATTTGGAGTGACCTGGTCATTCAATTCCAGGCATGGCTTTCTGTCTTCACCCAAGCTCAACTAATGGCACTACCTAGTAACAAGTAAGGCTGTGTAGCCCCTTAACACCTACTGGGCTGTTGACATTGTCATGCATCCCATTCGCCTTTCTACATCACCTTTGATTAAAATTAATGGTCCATTCTCCCCCTGTTGGGTAGCTTATTTCCAATCCACTTATCAGGTTAGGACAGTAGTTTCATGGCCAATGTTCAGAACTCAGTTTTTGAATACTTTGTGAATATCCTGAAAGGTCAGCAGTTTGAGTCCAAGTAACATTTTAATGACAAGAAAAACATACGCTCTCAGAAATCAAAATATTCTAAAGGTGCCTAAAGCAAACTTCCCCCCTCTTTCCCATTGAAGAATGTAAGTCTGAACTGTTTTTTTAATGTAGTAAAGTCATAACTGAAAATGGGACAGGAGTGATTTTGAAAAGTTGTACATTCAGTTAGGTGTAAACTGCAATAGCTATTTATTCTTTTCGATAGGTGTAGTATTTATTTTGAAATATGAGAGTATGTCTTCACTGTAACCACACCATATTGTAAATACAAGTCTTTGCAATGCAACACCTCACTGTATCACCTGATCAGCTATTAAACTTTTTTAGGATTTGGAGACAGACTTGGTTGTTGGCTGTTCTTTCAAACTTGTCAAGATTGTCAGGAATGTGGATAAAGGATGTTAAGATTAACAAAGTTCAAATTTAACAGAACGTATGAGTAGAGAGTTTTGTGCCGTAATACAAAAATGAATTAATTGTATGTGATCGCTTAATCTTGATTTAAAAAAAATCCACTTTTATCCAACTATATTTAACTGTAGTCTGCTCTTGTTTAAAACAGCACAGAAAAGACAACAGGATGTTCCAGCTAAAGTTTTCATTGTTCAAGAAGACACAAATAGCAATAGAAAGTTCAGTATTTTTCTTTCCTATCTAACAAATGCTAGTATCAGAAATTCAGGGAAATGTAACTTAAAAAAACCCACTGAAAGCCAGGAAGGGGTAAACATTTCCTGATAAGTCAACTTGGCAAGTGTCAGAAATGGAGTTTGCATCAGCATTACTTTTAATATTCTTCTGCAGATTTTTTTTTCAAGGCTACTTGATTGCTTTTAAAATCATAGAATTACAGAATCATAGAAATCATTCTGTTAAAACCAAACTGTTTGATACTAACACATGGCTTGAAAAAGAACGTGGTTTTTGCTTTAAGTCTGTTTTCACTTGGTTTCTCCTGCCATTCTATATTGTCAATAGCATTATAAAATAAGTTTAAAACCCGTGTTTATTATTCATGTGAGTTGTCTTTCATGTGTAGGAACATAATTCTAGATTACTATTTCTTTAAGTGTTTTGAAGCTTTATAAATTTGGGGGGAGAGGAGGGGAAAGAAGGGAAAGAGTTACAGAAACTCCCCACTATCACCATAAACTTTTCTTTTTTTCCTAAAACCAAAACCCCACCAAAAGAGAAGTTCTAGCTTTGCAGCCCAGTTATGTTTCAGATTTGTCCAGAAGCTACAGAGGTAGCATTCTGCACCTTAAAAGAGATCTTTTAGCTCTTGCATGGGTTGAGAGAATAATTTAACAATTGATTGAAAGCCAGCCCGCAACAGCTTTGACAGTTACATTTATGCATCCTGAGATTTGAAAATTACATTGAAACAGCCCTACTAAGTAGTTTTCTACAGATTCCCCCTAAATTTAGATTTCCAACAAAACTGCAGCTTCATCTTTACTGTAACTTCACACTCACTCATAACCATTTAACACATCATTGTTCTTATACTAGCCTCTGGATATAACAAAGAAACCAAACATTCTTCTATTGGTGCATGAAAGAGCAGCAACTGCAAATTTAAGATTACAGCAGAAAATACTGACCAGATTTCATGATTTATATCCAGGCTACTACTGAAGGACATTATAGTGGGAACCAAAGGAGGATAAGATTCCAGACAAAGGTCAGTACCTCTCCATATAGCTAAAAGCTTTACTAATGTATTCATGGCAAAGGTACAAACCCATGAAGATCCTACATAGAACCCAGAAATTCCTGGCATTTCAGTATGGAAAGTGAAACGATTCACCTGTGGTAGTATTGATCACTTTAATCCCAAGCAAAGTGATAAAGATTTGAGAGCTGTGTTTTTGTTGAAGAGAGGACATAGTATATGATGTGGTTCTCATGAACAGCAGATTAAAAAAAGCAAACCCTGTTAGTTTGTATAGGTTTCAAATAAATTTCTGGGTGAATCTGAAGGTGTTACTTTTGATCTGTAGGCTATGAAAGCTAACTGCTCTCGAAACAGACGAATTATGTCCAGGAACTGAAAAGCTGTTTCATGCTCCAAGACTATATTGGGGCGATTTATATTTGCCATGTCCTTTGTGCTTTTTTCGCCTGTAATAGACTCTCTGCTGCTCAGGTGAACAGAGCTGATACAAAAACCTTACTATTCTTGAAGAATAGTAAAGTAATACGGAAACTGCAGGAATTCTGTTTCTGTAACACATGTTAAAAAGTAATGGAATTGCAAGTACAGCAATCTAAGTCCTGGGCCATCTTCAAAACTGGAATGTAGTCTTTCTCAGACCCTAACAAAGCCTCAATTTGTTGACCTATAGGAAATACTGTCACCTCTTCTGTTTTCCTGAAGTTATCTTCAAGCAGTTTTGGAAGTAATTTTTAAAAAAGGAAAGATTTTATTGTGAGGGATTCAGTAGGGTTAATCTTGCACATACTAAGGAAGAGCTTTTTTATTTTTTTGACACCTAGAACCTTAAGAGACACACGCAATGGACAGAAATAATAAATATACCCACCTAACAGATCTTAAATCATGGCTAAACAGTATTTCGCTATGCATAAAATCTAAACAATAAATTAAGCTCTCTCATTTATATGTTTATATTCTAATGAATATCATTCTAATGAATAATGAATATATTGTAATGAATAACTCCAGATACTTTGACAACACAAATTTCTTAAAGCTTATTTTTAAAGACAAAACTGATGTTTATCCAAGGTCACAAAACATTAAAATTTAAATCCAATTTGTGTAGTACACAAGCTTGCACGAGCCAAATAAAATGATAATCGTTGGGTTGAGGATCCATTAGTGAGTCATCTAGTCCATTCCCTTGTATTGTGACAGGATTGATTTCATTACCAGCTTTGATGGATGAATGTCAAGTCTAGCCTTGAATTTTCCATTGAAGGTGATTCCATAACCTTCCCTGGCAGTTTGTTTTATACTTACTGCTCCTAGAACTGTTTCGTATTTTAACTCAACATCATCTCTGCAATTACAGCTTAAGCCTATTACCTGTACCTCTGCTCTTATAGCCAAGTAGCAAAAACTACCTCCTCACATTTTCACAATGTCATCTGCAGATTTGTATGCAATAGTTATTTCTGTCTTTTTTTCATTTTTTTTCTAAAATAAAAGAGCACACTACCTCTGTTCCTTAATTACATGGGCAAATCTTTTAAAAACCTTAATAGTCATTCTAATTTCTTAAATTTGTTTAAAGTTTCCAAAGTCTTAACCTGAATCTAGATTTAGGAGAGATCATAGCTTCTGGTAAAACCAGCAAAATTCCCTGATCGCACAAATTTAATGCAACATTAACAAAAGACAGCATTTAACTTTGCTATTGTCTCATCATATAAGGAATCCAAGATTTAAGAAGTCATTGTTAAGTTTATTATCACAATAAGAGAAATGATGCTTTACATACTAATCATTGTTTTAATGGCACTCATGTACAAGAAACATAGTGCAGGCAAAAAGAAAAAAATCAAAATAACTTCCTAATTAATCCTTAAAATAATTTTAAATATAGGGATTGTGAAATGAGTACTTGCATTGGTTAGTAGGCAGGTGGCAAAAATTCAGCAGAAATTGCACAGAAAGCTCAATGAGAGAATCCTCTCACAGTTCTTTAATACATAAAGCATTTTGAAGTTAATATTTCTTATGCTTCCTCCTAAGTCTCATAAGGCCTAGATTATGGCTAATATCTCACGACACCAAAAGTAATACTGCAGCAGATATTAAAGCATTTTTTTCAGCTACTTATTCTATAAAATATTAATTGCAAGCCTGTGCATGTGCTGTATATAGAGGGTATTAGGTAACTGAGTTCCTGCTCAGTTCTAAATCAATAAGAGATAACATGTACAGCATCAATCATTTTTTACTCTCCCTTTACTACCTAATGCAAACACCGTTGAGGCTTATTTTTTTCTTAGGTAAACAGACACTGAAATCTTTGAAGTTAAGGATTTGCTGGCTAGCCCCTACTATAGATTCTTACCTATGAAAGAGAGATTTTTTTCCAAAAGCATTTCTCGCAGCAAGACTTCATGCTCATGCCCAATAGCGCTGATAGCTTTAGATTAAGAAACAGATGAACCAACTTCAGAAAAACATCACAGGTAAAGTAATTAATGATAAAATTCATTTGCCTTCAGCTGCATTTCAGAAGCGAAAAACGATGTGAACTCTATGTTTTTAAATACCTTACAGGGACTTTCAGAGGCATTTAGCACTTTGTGAAAATTAGACTTCTGTATCATCAGCATACATTTTACAAAAATAAGACCAATTAGATCATATTTATTCAGTATAAATAAGGGTAATATTTCCATTTTTGCTTTATTTTCCCCCAAATTTAAAAGAAAGTGAGCTTGAAACATGTAATGAAATATCTTTTAAGTTGCTCTTTACTGATTAGTATGTCAATTCTCTAATTCAGCAAAGAATGAAATAAACGGTTTTTTTCCTTGTATTCAGAAATTGATAGGCACCACAGCCATCTGAAACATCTTACTGTAACAAAACATCCTTTTAATTGATTTTTCAGAAGCATGAACTTATGTCAGGGAAGGATGAAATATTTTATAGTGAAGTCCTTTTCACTTCACTGACAGCCTGTTGATCCAATGTGCTATTCTTAGCAACATGTAGAAAAGTCACCACATTAAGTATTTTTAATGTATCCTCCTGGAGGTCAAAGTTCTGTCCTGGAAGCTTTTAAGAATCTTACGGATCATCATGATAAAGGACCTTACATTAAAAACAGTTAAGTTCCTAACTCTGTTTAGAATAACTTCTGAAAACCTAAACTACAGATCACCTAAAAATTAATTACGTAATTTCTATCAACACTTTATGCTGAACAGCAAAAATACTGATTGTATGGAATCATTTCATTTACACATTTCATTACACATTAATAGTTTTTATTAATTGAAACTGTATATTATGTTAAACTCTACTAGCATTTACAGAACAAAAGAGGCAAATGAAGAACAGCAGAAATGCAAGAAAAATACTGCAAATGGAATTTATAATGCACTGTAAGCAGAAACACTTAGACTTAGTCCATAATAATACCTGTTATTGATGTATGGCAATGACCATGGGGCAAAACTTGTAAATAACCTCACAAGCCATTTTCTGCTCATGCAATCTAGCAGCCCAGTTTCCCGTAAGCATCTGAACTATTACTGAAAAATAGCCTCTTGGCATTTACAAAGAGGTTGACTTCATACTTTAGTCCATGCATATACAATTAGATAGTTATATTTAAAATCAATATGCAATCCTTCAGAAGACATTATGCTTTTAAAACCTTAACTTTAAATTGATTTTTAACTATTTTATGCACCTCAAAATTAACATCTAATTCAGCAACATACTTGCAGATAATGCACTTCGATAGGTTAGCATTAAACTTTTCTGTACCAAAATGGAATTAAAAAACTCCTCATTATTCTCATTGATGTCACTACATAGTCAATAACTTCACTTGAACCAGAATGTGAAGAGGATAGAAAAGACCTTTACAGACTACAAGCAAGTTATTCTTAAAAACTGTTCATAATTCTACATATTCTGTTATTATTACTTTTAAACATGACACTTTCAGAAGACTATAGCTAGACTATTTGTCAACAAAATATTTCTAGATGTGAAATTAACCATCAACAATCTTTTAAAAACTGTAATTTATTAGATGAATCCACTGTCAGAGAGCTGTGTTTGATGTTGAAGATATTCTCAATGAATACATAAATTTATGATTAAAACCACAAAATACAAATATAATTAGAACTTTATCCTGCTCCTGTTAAAGTTAATGGGAGCAGGGCTGAGTCTGTAGTAGACACCAGGCAAGTATTTCTAGTGGAAAGAAAATATTTTTAACGGGTGATTACCACATGTATCACACCTAAAAAAAGTGTTGTTTTTCATGCATAACTAAACATCACTGTAGCTGTTCTATCCTGCAACTGTACAGTGAAATCAGGATCTTCCCCCAGACTGCATGCAGAGATTTATGCAAGGATTCCCTAGGACTTGGGAGCCAATTGCCTTGCTAGCTGGCTCAGCGATAGGAGGTCATGATTTTGAAATTGTTCCTCTGATTGCAGACTGAAACGGAAGAGCTACTCATTCAGGACTTCACTGCAGTCTGGTCTCCTTGTTAAAACCCGGTCTAGCGGAAGGTGTCCCTGCCCATGGCAGGGGAGTTGGAACTAGATGACCTTTAAGGTCCCTTCCAACCCAAACCATTCTATGAGAACAGAATTAGGGTTGCAGTGATCGTTCCTAACAAATCATAATCTTAGTCTGGAATACTCAGTACGGAGAGGAATTTCCCCAGGATTCTCACTGGATACTGAGGATCTCTAATTAACCATTTCAACACTAAAAAAAAAAAAATCCCAAAACCCCAAACCCAACCCCCTTAAAATTCAAGCTACATAAGGTTTTTTCCTACAACTAGCCGCATTTCCTGTAAGAAGAAGAGAAAGTAAAAGAACTGCATAGAATATCAGAGTCTCAAAATACTAACTGGTCAATCATACCTGAATTGCACTTGAAAACCTTCCAATTAAAACTCATATTCATAACAAAGCGATGTCATACTGTCGAACACTAACTATGTAACAGAAGAGTTGAGATTGGAAGGTACCTCCAGAGATCTAGTCCAACTCTGCTGCTCAAAGCATTGCTGTCTAGTCTTAATAGAAAACCAGACATGAATTTCAACTAATCAAAACCAAAGAGGTTCAATCAGGCATATGAACGTGTAGCCACTGAACTGACGACTTCCCGTGGTCCATCTGATTTTTGTTAAACAGTGTAAGAGAAAGCTTTGCAGTGACCCTCTAGCTGACTGAATGTAAAACAGAGGAGTATGAATCGTGTTTTGTGAAGCAGAACTTTATGTCAGGTTAAAGCTAGACACATCTCTTCCACATTGCCTAAACTCGCCAATTGTGCACCTAAAATTTTATGGGAAAGGATACTGCTTGATGCAGTCCACCAGTGGTCCATAACAACAGTCATTCACAGTACACTGCAGACAAATAAGAGAAGTAGTATAGTGACGGGCAATACAAAACCATTATAGTTAAATAGAATCTTAAAAACAGTAATTACTTTTCTTCAAAAAGGCTATCAGATGCTGCTCAGATTTAAGCACAGAAAACAAAAACTGCATGCTTTTATTCACTGTAAAAGCAAGCTATTAAAAAGTGAAATGCTCCCCTCACAAATATTGCATTGCCATTTATGGTGCACCCTGACCTCACTGATAGTTTACGATGACAGTAATTAAATGAGGTTTAAAATCTTTTACTCTGCTAGACAGATAACAGCACTGCCACAGGGAAAAAAAAAAAGAAAAAAAACCAAATAAAAAAAGACAACTGTGACTAATACCTGATAGACTTGATTTGCCAGAACTCCATCTGGAATCTGAGAAGGGTCGCGTAGCATACTATTTATAAGAGTTTTGGAGGCTAGAGAAATAAGGAATAAAAACATACCAAAAAACCCATTAGCTCAGTTATCCACTTGGCAGGAAGAGAGACACACTTTTATAAAGAAAACATTAATGATGTTGATAATTTTGAAAATTATCGAACTAGCAACTACAAACTTTGTAGCTACTTAACCCATTCTTATACAATTAACTCTAAAAGGCTTGAAACACCAAAGGATTTTATTAGCACAGGGTGAAAGCAGGCCCTTGTCTACTTATTCAGTTTTACAGGACAGTTTGTACTTCAAAAGCATCTCGCAGCTCCTAAGAAATAGTATAAAGAAAATGTAACTCAAAATAACCACCATAGCCTATGAGAACTTAAGGAAGAAGGTATATAAAAATTCAAAACAGCCTCTAAAACCAGTGTTTCGTCTGAACAATCTTAAGCACTTTATGACTTGATGATTCCAGTTTAGTAGTTTTCAAATTTATTTATTTATTTACTTATTCAGTGTTGACACATTTATCTGACTGTACTTAAAAGCTGGTAAAAGGCTTTCTGTGCTATTTTCAAACGTATGAGACACAAAAGAAATCAGAAGTGAATTTACGAGTATTTGTTAGTCTTTCATTCACTGAGATTGATACAACAACAAAAAAACCCAACCATAAATCAGGAGATGCCTTTAGTTTATTTTCAAGTAGTTCTTGCAAGCACAGGCATTGTTATCTCTCCAGATGCTTAATCTGGGTAGCTGCATAAACCAGTTAACAACTAATAGAGGTGGAAAGGTGGAAAAACTATTCTAGAAAAATGCCTTCAAAAAAAATCCACACATTTCATTTTGTGATTTCTTAGAGAAAAAACAACACTGCTGCTTCCTTCCTGGGAACAACTGCTGACAGAGTTCAGCTGGTGGGTATATTTATACCACTGAATCCATAAACGTAGACTAGGCTTGAGACTAGTAAGGTTCCTGCTTTGCAAAGATTTCCTGTGTTACTTCAGGCAAATTCCTTTAACCCGGGTGTGCTTCGCTTGTGTAAACAAAGTGTAAAACTACTCTCTTCCTGTTCTTAATTTTTTTTTTTTTTCCCCTCCAACTCAGGGCCAAAGCTTTGTCACTCTCTTCAATGATTGAACTGAAAGTCTCAGATGACACTGTGAAAAGGGTTCCTGGAACCTGTGACATGAAGGGATCTGCCATATAAGCCACAATGAATGTGTGTGAACACTCTGCTGAAAGCAAAGGAGACTCTCATTTTAATATTCTCCCTGAATGTTGTCTCCTAAAAGCATCACATTCAATTGAAAGTAGTATTCTCACAAAAATACTCTGTTTAGAAAACTACACTGTAATGCAAAGGAATATACAAACCAAAATTAGTTTAAAGGCTTTGCAAGAGCTACAAAGATTGGCATCATCACAGGCAGAAGCAAAAGTTCGTGCAAATATTTTAAAGAGAACGATATACTAAACCAAAACACTTCCAGACTCATCATGGCATATTACATATTTGTATCTTATACATCTCATATGAAATAAGCATTTCTTTTGTAAGTGAATAGTAAGAATAAATAGACATTTTACTTTAGCTTTTGTACACAGGATAAAAACTTCGAAAATATGAATCAGAAGGCAGTGTATAGATTTACTTTATTAACACTAAAAATGAAAATAATATTTTTTTAGTAGGTAGGAATAATACACAAGTAACAGTTTGTCAATAGTGAGGTTGATTGAATGGTAGACTAACGAAGAGTGTAACTGAGGAAGATTGAGTAGATTCACTGTTTTCAAGGGCTGCTGATTTAAGTATCATGACTTGATTATGAAAAAAGTAAGCTATTTTATGACTGATGAATAAACCAGCAAAACCCCACAGACTCATGTTAGGGAAATATTTAACTGGACACTACTTTGACTAATGAGCTACAGGTGCAAAATAAATGTCCTGTATTTCTGAGACTGCCAACTTCAGTT
>NC_046358.1:43720694-43730694 GCF_004027225.2 Strigops habroptila | reverse complement strand
TGATGAATCTCAGAGCATATAAATTGGCTAATATCTGAAAACATTTACAGATACTAGAGGAATTGACTACTTGTAGGACATGATGAATGGGCCTTTCAAACACCAGGAGACAGCTCCGCAAATCTCCCTGGCTGCTAAAGCCCTCATTTGATTTTCCAATTTACTCCTCTTAAATTTATCTTCCCACTAAAAATAAAAAGTGCTGATATTTTTCCCTAGTGCCATCCTAAAGAAGATGACTCCAAAGGGTTACTGTGGCAGAACTAATCTGCTTACACCTGCTCTTCCTCACCTGACAGAGCCTGGGCCTTCTAATGCCTTCTCGTCTGATCATTAAACTGAACCGAATATGCCTTCAGCTCCACGTGAAGGAGAGTAATTAGTATACTTGTCAAGCCAGGTACAACGCTGCTTACCCTGCTTTTTTTTTTCCCCTCCAGTAGCTAATGAACTGCTCCCATCTCATTACTCAAAAATAAAAAGGCACTTAGTATACTATGAACTGATTTGCCATTCTTTTTCCAAGAAGTAACAAGATTCAGCTCTGATCAACCCTACCATTAAGTGACAAATTGATGAATGTCGCATAGATTGGGTAAAAGTTAGACCACTTTGCTGTTTAAAAAACTGTGGAGAGAATATCAGATAATTTTCTATAGCATTTATTTACATTTTGAAGGCTGCTTTTCATATCAAATAATTCTACAGTTCACAACATTCTAAAACTAACCATAACTAGATAATGTGATTTTCTTAGTCACCATGTCACCTCTGGTCCTAATGCCTGGTATATTAGAATATTTCTGACATACATTCTGCCCCTGCATAAGGCTACAGAGCAAAATTCAGTTTGCGAACAATGGCGAAATCCTTATTACTTCAATGGAGTATGATGTATTCAATCAAAATACAGGAATGTCAGAAATACTAAAAAATACCTATGAACATCCTGAAATGCTCGAAATTGAAGAGGAAGGCATGATAATTAAATTTGGTATACTGACAGCAATTTGACATTTTGAAATATCTCATCTGGGTCAAATGAAATTCATGTTTAATGTTTGTCAGTTTCACATTCAACTTACTAGTTCTACTTTTTAATTAAGTGCATTATGTTCTACAGCAAATGCTTGTTGGTTTTTTGTTGGTGGTTTTTTTTTTTTTTTGAAAGTCTGTTAAGAAGTCGGCCTTAGAGTGCCTAAGTTAGTTGAGTAAGGTATAAAGAAAAAACTCAGAAAAAATAGATTAAATGGAATGAAATCAATGTTATCCATAGGTGGAAATACATATAATATTCCTATCTTTTATAAAATTTCTTGGGTCTTTCAAATTGAGTATAAAAACCTCTTTATCTTTTAATCATGTGCATTTCCAAAAGCTGCAATTCTAAATATGATGAGCAAACAATTCTGAAATAATATTTTGTTTCAATTCCAAAATTTCTCTGATCCTATTCGTTACACATGAACTGCTATCTTTAAGCGGTTGCACAGGGACATTCTTCCAGGTTAAAAAAGTTGTATCTTCCAGCCAATACTGGGCCAGGAACGAGAAAACAGATAGGTAAATTCACATTCACCAGTATCCTTTCATTGTTCTTCTTGAACAGAACTTAAGTTCTGTTAATCAAAATTCTACCAGCAGACTAGAGCTCATGGGTCAGTCAGAGCTATCATCCCACTCACTAGATGACGAAGTGGAAAGCTCAGTTTGCAGAAAAGACACTTAAAATTCATAAATTTGTAAAGACACTTAAAGCATTCTACCACAGCTTATAAACTAACATGTTACCACAGTTTATAGACTAACATGTTATTCAAACGCAACAAACAAAAGGCACGGAAAGTGCAAAGCCAATAGCAATTCTTTTGCATCCACACATCACTTTTGGTCATACATCGTTAAACATCCTGGACATGATTTTCACTCAGGTGTAATGATTTTCCATTAATAGGAAAATGAGCTTCTTTAGGTAAGGATTTAATCTTTCATTTATGCTCTCCACCTACTTTAAGAAGTTAAACACTAGCAAATAGTAGAGAAAACTTGAAGGGGGTAAATATTAGTGCCAATTATATGCTTAGATAAGTTAGCAGTGATTAGGGAATTATATAATAAAGTCTATATCCAGTACATTATGTTTTTAATGATCACTCTAACAAGTACTTAAGTGACTGTGATACACTAATGAATGACCAATACCACTGCATAAGGGAAAGCTGAACATCCCTAATCTCTTGCAATTTTTGGATGTGCCATAAGAAAGAAAATTGAATAAAAAAAGATTGTTTTATAAAATCTTTGTTAAAGTTCATTAGTAGCAGCTAAGGAAACATACTAGTCACACATAAACAAAGAAAAATCCCAAAGCCCTGTCAGTGATTAGATTCTGAGAACAAGCAGAAATACATGTCCATTTCCTCACAGCAAAAGTTAACAGTGGCATGACATAAGCTGACACATCATAAATCAGGTTGTTTAAAATGTTTTGTAAGGACCTAACAAAAGTAAGTGATGAGGTTATAGAGGATTCAAATATGTCAAACTCAGGTTATGTTCCTGCAGATGCATCTGAGTAAACTAGCACCTATCGAAAAGCTATAGCTCCACATAGCTGCAAGTTTCAGATGAAGCACATGATGGCCTTGCATAAGTCTTTACGGAGCTGGGCCCTCATTTAATTTAATGAAAGAAATTTCAGAGCGTAAGATTAAGGCTAAATGAATACATGCTTCAATAGCAGACTGAGAAAAAGAATTTTGTAAGTGAAACGTGTCTCTTCATTCTGTCTACTGAATCGTTTACCAATCTGAAAAAAACCTAACTGTAAACTGTGCAATTCTTGATACTGAATGCAAGCAAACACTTCTGTAATGTGGGAGCAGCTAGGGAAAGCACTGAGAAAAAAGAGAATCAGTCCCGAAGTAGGAAGAAAGAAGAAAGTTCTTCAGAAATGTAGATGGAATTCTGACTTGGGAACTTGAGACAAGCAAGAAAGTCTACAGACATGAAGATAAGCTTAGGAGCAATTGTATTACTAAAGATTCAAAATATTACTTAAAAATTATTTTAAAAAGCCACTTCTATTACTTGAACTTTCAGTTCTTCTTAGCTTTCCTAAAGAAAACAATAGGGAATAGACATAGTTGCACCTCCTAAACAAAAAAAGGTACTTTACATTGCAATTCCCAGTCTAAAATTCAATCTGAATTATGGGATTCCACTGAAAAAGTGAAGAATTTGGGGCTTAGCATTTAGAAATTATACCTTCAAAGACACTAGAGTTGAGCCCAAGTTAGAAAATATTCCCAAATCACAGCATCCAGTAATACACAGTGGAAGAAACAGGTCAGTTATTTACACATTTTACTAGTCTCTAGATCAGCTGAAACAAGTTTTTGCATTCCCTAATGACTGACTCTAATTAGGATGAAGAAGAAATGACCTGGAAATACCACAAAACTCCTTATAACTGGTACCTCCTGCCTAGTCTCCCCTGGAACGACTACATTCATTTCTGTGATCCTATCTCAAAAACATCTACTGAAAGTATGAGGAGTTCAAAGACAGAAAAGAATCAGTGGTGGTCTGAAAAAAACTTATAAAGCTTGGGCAAATGAAATATTTATTTAAGAAGGCATCAAAAAAAAAAAAGAAAAAAAAAAAAGAGGACATTATATCAGTAAGTGCCTACTGCAGAGAATTGTTGTCCCTTGCTGTAGGATGGACAGAAGCAACATTTCATCTAGATTATAACTGTGGGGGGACAGAATTGAGACAAGTATTCTCAGTGTATTTTTTTAACCTATCATGACTAGGGCTGCATTCATAGCTGCAGCAACTGTTATCTAAATTAAACAATTTAATGATTAAGAAGAGATCACTAATTGATACAGTATGACAATTATCACATTAATACACACTATGATTCAGCCAAAAAAAAAAAAAAAAAGTAATTAGACAAGTAATGCTCTAACTGCATGATAGTAAAAACTACCATTTTACCAAAGATCTATTCTGGCACATACTTGAGGACCAGATGCCAGACTAAAAGCATATCTCATCCAATTTTTAAAACAGTTTGAAGGAATCTGAGCTAAAACAGCTAGACACATGCATCACACAGGGAACAGTGATTTGAAAAGAACAAATTAATCTACATTCCTCAATACTCTCTTGACCCATCTTCACGGGAAGACTGCACAAAAAAGGCCTTTTAGCCAGTGTAAGACTGTACTTGTCTACTCCAACAGAACTCATGCTATAAGAACTTACATGTACTGGGAAGTGAAGAAAGGAAGAAATAGAGATTCTTCTCAATAGCCTATTTGAGACTATGCAGTGAACACAGAGCCCCCACTCCCACCTGCTCCCCATGAAAGGCACATTTCTTTCACTTTGTCCTCTCTAACAAATACAGAACATTTATATACTGAAACAAAACAAAGCAAAACCCACCAAACCACATTTCACTGCATATGCTTCTCCACCTTGGGGGAAAACAACCAACATATAACAGATACGCAGTCATACAGCTTTACACGCTACTGGAAGGCATTCAGATTAGTAGGATAAATGAAGGATAAGCTCCTATACAGGATAAAGTAAATTGCAGGGAGAAAAGGACTAGATTTTAATTTTTTTTTTTTTTAACCACCCCAAACAGGGTTGTTGAGCCACAAAGAATTTTTTTGGAGAGGTATCACTGCAAATTTTGTGTACACGAATAATAGATCAAAGTCAACTAATAAGTCCTTAAAAAGAGTAAGCAATCAGTAAAATAACATGCACACCATGTGGACTGGAAATAAATTCCCTATTTCACTGGGGAAAACTATTGGGAATAGTTTTAATTTTTAATTAAGAAGTAGTACTATAACCCATTTATTAAATATGTTTTGAAAGGCTCCATCGTGAGTTAAGGTCAAAATACAATTTCTAAATTCTCAAGCTGTGACGTAAGATTGGCTTTACTGATCTTCAGCATGATTTGTAGGAGCCCCCAATCATTATTTTGACAGTTTTAACATACAGTAATAGACTTCCTTTTAGATAATTACAGTTACTAGCTTCAGTTTCAATCTTCTGTAGAACTTTTCCTTAGATAATCACATCTAGATCATGTTTCTTTCTTTAGTCAAACATATGCAATAAACTTTGGATAACAGCACTGATTATTTTAACACAATAATTTTAAGGCTTACCAAACCAAGTTCAAGTGTTAATTATACAAGACAACTTTCATCTTTAAATCTGTCACAAAATTCGTTTTATAGATAATGAGCATCTACCTCAAGGAAACAAAAAGCAGAATACGTAATGTTAACCGACCACAAAAGGTACCTGAAGTTGTTAACTTGTACGCGTCTCATGTTTCAATTTATACCTTTTTCTCATCCTACCACCGTATCACTGCTGTCAACAGCCTGCAGCTTGTCTTCCTAATAACCTCCCCACAGGTACCAGCAGGCTGCTCTTCAGCCCCCCATGAAATCATCTCTTCTCCCAGCTGAACAAGCACCAGTTCCTTCAGCCTCTTCTTGGAGGGCAAGCACACCAGCCCGTTCACCATCCTGGTGGCCCCCAAGTGAACTCTCCTCAGTCGATCAGTGTCTCTCTCGTACAGCTGTGGTTTAACACAGAAGCCCAGAGTTGTGTTGCTGAGCTGCAACCATGAAGCAATGCAATTGAGTAGGGCCAGGATGCTATGTCTTCCCCTCCCGCCTGAGGGTTCTACATAAATTTTTTGCATGTTCTGGCCTACCTAATGTTTAACTATTCATTTAAAAATCAGAAGACATCTCAGCTGGCAACATTATACTTTGTTGACGTGCTTATTTTCTTGTGATTTTCAAATAGTGGGTTCCAATCTCCTTAGTCAAAGAAGTGATTAAACTCAGGTATTACTTGCAGGCTCTATCATCTTTTGGAGAAAGGGATCCCAAAAAGAAAGAAATGAAAAAGTTGCTTTACTTTAGCTAAAAGGTTGGAACACCTAACGTAAAGAGAGATCTCATGGTCATGGATCCTACATGGGGGAAAATAAAAAAAAGACAGTTTTGAGGGTGTCAAACATTTGGATGTCCCTTTCAGATGACTCTGCATTTTGTTGTATAGTGAGCTTTCTGATTGAGATCAAAAGATTTGAGGTCTCACTAACACCCTTCAGGCACTGCATTCAGCACCTTTTTTAGCTTTTATGCTTTTTGCCCAAGCAGAGTCATTCAGAAGTAGAGCAAAGTCAAGTCACGCAATGCTTTTTAGCTTCTTCAATACAAAGAACATGGATGGGGTAGTTTCAGGACAAAGTTGGTGTTAAGATGTTCCAGGGATTCAATGCTTATGCTTTAGCATAGTGCTGCATATATGCTAGGGGAATGTTAGAAGTTTAAATTTGTTGGGTTTGCCTTTTTTTTAATAGGGTTATTTGCAGTGACAGGCATTTTTAGAGAAGACAGCAAGACCCATTCCCACTGCCATGTGTAAGTTATGCTAAAGTAGAAATATTTACATAGATGCTGGTGACTCTGCTATGGGAAGAATGCATCTCACACTAAAGGATGTTTACCTCCTGTGAGTTTGAAGATATCAATTTCTATAAACAGAAACAACTTCCTGTAGTTGAGGGCCATGATCTAAAATCTGAGATGACAATGGTCAAGTAGCTCACTCGTGCCATGCTCAACACCAAGGATGTTCTTTGTCTACTTAGGACACAGGCTTTCTCTAATATATTCTAGAAAGAGAAGCTGGAATAGTCCGAAGAAGAGTAACTTTACGGATTTGAAAGCAAACAGCTTTTCTCAGCAATACTGGCTCAAGAAAAATTCTCTCCAGCACCAATTTATCAATGTACTACTGTGGTTGCATTCATCATTTATACAGAAACGGGAAGACTGAGCCTTGCTCTGTGTTACAGAAAAGCTACTGAATTTTCTCTGAAAAAGTGGACAACAGACTTACAGAGGTTAAAAAGAAAAATTGCCCTTCATTTCGCGTTCATCCATTTTTTGCCCTTCTAGCTTAAAGAGGAAGCAGGGGATAAGGACGTGGATTCAGAAGTGTCTAGCTCTTATAAATCTATGCCTGTCAAGTGTAAGATTGAATCCTTGTCTTTGCTTTGACAGGAGTTCTTTATAGGACTGGGACCAAGTTAATTAACCCGTTCATGGTTGAACTGTTTCATTTGTAAACTGGAAGTAGCATTTGGACCAAAACGCAAGCATGGCTAGTGAACAAGCTAGTATTTCAAGATCATCAAGAAGGTGGTGTGTAGTGATTAGAAACCTGGTCATGTCAGCATCATTCACTTCAGGTGTGCATGCTGACCAGAATAAGTGGAAATTAGAACAAATATTTTTTCCACATACAAAAGAAAGACCAAGGATGCTGACTTCACTAAATTAACATCACTATTCATGTTGGCAGTATATAGTAAAAGTGGTCACATGAAAACCATTCATTTGCATTATAGCCTCAGCACTGTGCTTTTCTCATCCAAGAGTTAACAGGATGAAAATAAGCTGCTCAAATATATCCAACACTGGAACTCTAGAACGAACCCCCAGTTTCTTCAGCAATTTTCACCTGTAAGAGAAGTTTGTTTTGAATACCTAGGTACGAGACCTATTCTGTAACAGCATTCCTACATGACAAGACTATTACATGGCAAATTAAAAAAGCAGCTTGTTAACAGCCAATGTAATGGTGAAGAAAAAATAGTTCTCCATTCCTAAAATGAGAACAAGCAAAATACTGACAAACAGATCAAAAAAACTGGAGTGTACTCTAATTTCAGAGGCAGAATCTGTTCTGGACGCACAAGCAGAGGAATCTTTTGTTTCTGTTTTGAGAATTTGTTTTCATTAGTACGATAAATCTGCTTTGAAAGCTGTCCCTATACTACTGGCTTTCCATTCTCACCAAGGCAACCAAAGGAGCATAGATGCTTCCCAGTCAAGAAGAAGACACACAGTAATGAGGTATCTAAAAAAAAAAAAAAAAAAAAGTATTTTTTTATTCCAGATAGGGAACTTCTACTTCTGGAAGCACAGCTGAAACATCTGGTATACTTCCTGTTCCTGCCTTTGTAAAAATATGCTGAATTATCAGTATGAATTCAAAGATAGGAAGATGAAGAAATGGAAAAATTCAGAGTAACTTCAAATGCTTGCTTAGAAACACTATCATTGGTTAGTATTAATGTTGACATTTTCTAAAGACTCTGTGTTTAATATGTGTGCCAATGCAAAGAAACTGTAATTTATTCAATTTAATCTTTTTGAACAGTGAAATCAACTGTCAGTCATTAGAATGCAAACTTAATGGACCACAGTCAGAAGTCACCCAGCAAAATACTAATTGGCTTGAGGAAAATCTCATCCATGTGGAAAAACACTCTCAAAAAAGTATAACAGACATTGCCAAGACCTCCTGTGCACCTGTAATTTTTACTAGAACGCAGCCTACCGCTATTTAAGTTTTTGTGTATTCAGTAGACATAAAGTGAAGATTGTGTTCTATTCAAGACTCTTTTTACAATCGGCAATGTATTGTATTTAGCGTTTTCACAGCATGAAAGACTAGTGATTGGCCCTGTTATATGTCTAGATTTCTTAGGCACGCAGCAAATTCTCTTAAATGTGCAGCATTTTTACATAACTCCAGGCTACCAGCCAGAAACCAAAACCTGTCTCTTATGGATTCTGCATTAGAACTGTCTGATAATTAGTCAATGGTAATACACTTCTGAAATATGAAGCATATTCATTTGGTATATGTATCAGGTAGCAAACACACTGTAATAAGGAAAAATGTGAAACAAGACTGATTCAAATATATATTTTATTTCCTGGAGATTTAAGCAATTTGATATTCTTGTGTAAGAGCTTCTTCAAGTTGAAAAGAACTTCTAAAAGCTAAGAGTGAAGCATTTGCTAGCATAGGTGATATAACTTTGAAATGAATTTTATATATGCTAAGCATTGTTGACATACAAGGAACTCACATTTAGGTAATGTTCTCAGAGCAAATAGATTATATATGTATGCTGTGTAAACACACTAGACAATTTTGAAGTCAGAGTTTTGAATAAGCTTCTATTATACAGAGTTTCTAAAATTTAATTATTATAGTTGTACTGTGCAATTTGTAATGCTGCAGAATGCTTGTTTTAGAACTGTTTTCTAATTCTTGATTTCCATCTCTGCCTTCACTTGGCAAGCGGACATTTCTGTGTTTCAGAAACAAAGAAGTGATGGATATTAGCACTGCTCTGCTCAACTTGATCACATAAACTGCACCTTATTGCTTTTTTCTAAAAAAAAAAAAACCAAACCATTCAGTAGGAAGTTGCTTATATAAATACCTAAGAGAAAGTAGAGGAAGGTGGGAGGATATTCTAACCTTATGTACATGTTGCCATTATGTTAATAATCAACAGCAGGTAGTCATACAGAAGATGCTTGAGATTGTATTTTACATTATTTTCTAAGTGTAAATAAAAAGAGGTCGGAAAAGGTAAGATTAAAAAAATGTGTAAGTTTTTGCACTTTTTTCTCTTTACAGAGTTGCAATTATGAATTTCTACTCCTGTTCAACATCTTTACCAACAACCTGGAGAATGCAAAAGAGTTTACTTTCCTCCAGTTCGCAGACAACACCAAACAGGGAGGTGGGGCTGCCATTCAGAGGGGCCTAGACAGACAGGCTAGAGGAACAGGACAGCAGGAGTCTCATGAAATTTAGTAATGGCAAATGCAGAGTCCTGCACCTGGGAAGGAGGAACCTCAGCAACAACACAGGCTGGGATGGACTGGCTGGAGAGTAGCTGTGCAGAAAAGTACCTGGGGGCCCTGGTGGGGCAGCAAGCTGAATGTGAGCCAGCACTGTGTTGTGGCAGAGAAAGCAGACAACAGCAACCTGAGCTTTACTAAAGGGAGCAGAGCCAGTAGATTGAAGGAAGTGATTATCCCCTTTACTTAACATTTATTAGACCACA